>NC_053490.1:532307566-532523550 GCF_905171775.1 Rana temporaria | reverse complement strand
TTCAGTACATTTGCACCTGCAGGGCGAAGACTGGGCTGATTTATGGACTGGGCGTTGGTAGTGGGCCGGCGTAGCTCAGGGGTCACGCCAGGGCGCAGTTCTGAGCATGTGCAGATTGGGGCATTTACCCCTGGATGTCACTGCGCATGTGCGGTCTAAGATGCGCCCCGGCGTGACCCCTGCGCCACGGCCGGCAACTTCATTAGCATAGGGTGACTCCCATTTGGCCTTACGCCGTCTAAAATCCGCCCCGCTGGGGCATCGTAGACAAAAAAAGTTTCTTGAATCACCTAACTGCCTCTCCGCGCTGGACCGGTGTAGTCTAAAAATGATGCGCCACGCCGGTGCAAATCTGCACCATTGTACATGAATCTGCCCCAGAGTCTATGGGGTTGCTTAGAGTGGATGATGTCATAGCTAGAGCACAGAGCTTTAAAAAAAAATATCTTTTGTTCCTTTTCTATAAATTGCTCTCACAATTTATACATCGTAGGTATTTTTGTCTAGTTTCAGGCAATGTGCTCAGTTTTATGATACGCCTTTTACTTTTGGCTGGTTGAGCTTCCAAATGACAAGACTTCTACACTTTTTTCCATTGACCGTCCTGTATAAAATTCTTCAGATTTAGACATCAATGGCTGTGTGTTGAGTTATTTTGAGGGGACAGCAAATGTACACTGTTATACAAGCTACACAACATTGTAGAAAAGTGTAATTTCTTCAGTGTTGTCACATGAAAAGATTTACACAAATGCAAGGGTTGTACTTTTGTGACATACTGTATGTGATCTCCTGCACACAGAGGGGTGTACTTAATTTTGTGAGATGCTGTATGTGATCTCCCGCACACAGAGGGGTGTACTTACTTTTGTGAGATGCTGTATGTGAGCTCCCGCACACAGAGGGGTGTACTTACTTTTGTGAGATGCTGTATATATTTATTGTGGTCTATAAGTGGTTACATCCCACATGGCGTGTGCTGAGGTCTGCAGCAATGAAGGATTTTTGTATTTGAAACTTTAATGTAAATCTAGGCCGTTGAGGGGGTGTTATATTCCCGCTGGGTGGAGTATGCGATTCCCCTTACTTTCAATAACCGACCAATCGAGGCGTGATTTTTGCCGCGATTGTCGCCTGACAAATCGCAGGACTGCTTTTGGGAAACAGGCGTCCCGTCATTTTGCTTGTGTGATTTGTCAGGTGACAATATTGTCCCATTATTGGGGTGCCGTTGAAAGTAACGGGATCACAAGCGTGTCACGCGTTTTGCGTCAATTCGGGAAATTGCAATAATTCCGCCCGCGGTCCGGAACGCCTAGGTGTGATCGCAGCCAAAGCTAAGCGTCTTCTATCAGTTGCTGGGTTCTCCTTCTATAGATTCTGGGGGAACATTTTCTTCCTCAAACATTCTACACATTCTCTTCATTCTTTGTTCCACCGCTAATATATATATATACCTTGTATAGAGCTTTTCTCTCTGAGGACTCCAAATATTGGAAATGGCGTTGGCCGGGAATCGAACCCGGGTCAGCTGCTTGGAAGGCAGCTATGCTTACCACTGCACCACCAACGCAAAAGTAGCATGTCTTTGTAGTGTGGGAGGAAACCGTAGTACCCGGAGGAAACCCACGCAAGCACAGGGAGAACATGCAAACTCCATGCAGATAGTGTGAATGAATGAATGAATGAAAAACTTATAAAGCGCGGCGCATGCGAACTGAATCGCTGAATTCTGGTCAGAATCTGAAACAAGAACCCCAGTGCTGCAAGGCTAACCTCTAAGCCTCTGTGCTGCCCATTTACGGCCTCTGTTAGCTAAGGCCTGCCCCTGCTGAGCGGGGTAAATCACTTATGTCCACTCAAAGGGCCTTCAGAAGAAATCCAAACTTATCCTAAACTACAATCTATAACACTCCTATAATAAAACACACCGAAATAACAAAGAGGGGTACAGTGGTCCCCAAATTAGAAACACAATGGAGCTAAATATTCCATTCACCCTTAGGCCTCATTCACATGGGGGGTATGAATCCGTACCCCATGGGAGGACCGAGTTTACCGGAATGGGGATGCACAGGTGTTCCCAGCATGCCGTGTAGGCAGTCCTATTGCTGTCAACTGGGGTGCAGTGACTGTACCCAATGTGACATCTGTGTGGGTGCCGGTGCACGGCCCCGAACGCACCTAGGGTGCGTCCGCACAACTGCACCCACATGGATGTCCTTTTTGGGGTTAATGCAGCCCCCACACAGGGTACAGATTCATACACCTCGTGTGAGTGAGGCCTTGGACTTCCCATGAAGGACCTCACTGGTGGGAAGAGTTCTCATTTCTCCAGCAGAGAAAGCCTAAAGAAAGCTGGAAAGACTTCTCTGATCTCTGAAGATAAAAAGAGTTCTAACCTCCACTTATAGCCGGTCCAACACACGCCTAAAAAACATACCGGCCTTCAACCTCCTCTTATAGCCGGTCCAACACACACCTCAAAAACATACCGGCCTTCAACCTCCTCTTATAGCCGGTCCAACACACACCTCAAAAACATACCGGCCTTCAACCTCCTCTTATAGCCGGTCCAACACACGCCTTAAAAACCTACAAAAAAGACCTACAAACTTCACAACATAATCAATTACTTTATGTCGATCGACAATACATAGATCAAACATATCGCCTGTAAAAATGTGCTTGAGATGTTGGTGGTAAACAGCCTGCTAGGCCCGGGGGAAAAAAACCAAGTCATCCAAAAGCTGCCTCATATCCAAAAGTTGCCAAGAGTGTAAATGTAGACATTATGCTTTAAGGTAATTAAAAATATCACATTCTAAAGGGAAAGGTAGAACAAGGGGAGGAGGAGTATGTAAGAGGCAGAGAGGGAGGAAAGTAGGGGGGATGAAAGGTTCCGGGTAAGGAAGGGGTGTGGGGGTTCCCCCCAACCCTCACTCCCTTCTTCCTCCAACCTTCCCTTCTCCCCCTTTCCTCCCTCTCTCCCTCTTCCATACTCCCCCCTTTGTTCTACCTTTGCCTTTAGAATGTGATATTTTTGATTAACCTTAAAGCGTAATGTCTACATTTACACTCTTGGCAACTTTTGGATATGAGGCAGCTTTTGGAGGGCTTGGTTTGGTTTCCCTTGGGCCTAGCAGGCTGTTTACCACCAACATCTCAGACACTTTTTTTTACAGGTGATTATTTGGGCGATGTATTGTCGAACCTTTAAAGCTTCTGTAGAAAGGTAAATAGAGGGCTGATGGGAAGACCCTCTGGTTACTGGAGTGGCAGCCGCCACCAGTGTAGGGACCTGTGTTGGTACAGCCGTACCTGGTCCCTGGGAGGGTCCCTCAAACTTTTTGTTGAGTCTTCTTCTAGGAACAGCCAATTGTCTTGTTTGTCCAAATAAATTGATAGTTGGTGATTCAGAAACTGCTTATGAGAATCTTTTAAGAGATTGATGACGTAGTGGATTCCTCTCATGATGGCTTGAAATGAAGATCCTCTCCCTCATATTCACTAACAAATCGTCCTCTTCTCATCACCTAGTTTAACTTTTCTTCCAACATTTTGGCCATCTTCAATCCCAAGAAAGCTGCACCCCTCCCATTTAAGTGCAATCCGTCACTACTATAAAGATGGTAACGGCCTGAAAAGTCAGCCCAGTTCGCCATGAAGCTAAACCCCTCCTCCCTGCACCAGTTCCTCAGCCACTTGTTAAGTACCATAAGCTCTTGCTGTCTCTGTGGGGTGGCTCGAGGTACAGGCAGTATTTCAGAAAATATTGCATTGGGGGACCTTCTCTTCAATATGGCCCCCAAGTCCCTGAAATCATTTTGTAGAGCGCTCCATCTTTCTCTAACTTTGTCATTGGTACCGATATATACCATGACAGCTGGGTCCTCTCCAGCGCCATCCAATAATTTGTCCATGCAATCTGCAATGTTCCGAACCCGAGCGCCCGGGAAAGAACATACTGTTTGGCGATAATGGTCTTTGTGACAGATTGCCCTCTGTATTCTTCCAATAACTGAATCCCCTACCACTAGTATGTGTCTATCCTTTCTGGTAACCTTGCCCCCATCTTCGTCACATGCTGGTGGAGTCTCTGTGTGAACGTCACATGCTGATGAATTCTTTATGCGATTGTCACATTCTTGAGGGGTCTCATTGTGAACGTCGCATTCTGCCGTAGTCTCGTTGTGAACGTCCCATTCTGCCGTAGTCTCGTTGTGAACGTCGCATTCTGCCGTAGCCTCGGTGTGAACGTCGCATTCTGCCGTAGCCTCGGTGTGAACGTCGCATTCTGCCGTAGCCTCGGTGTGAACGTCGCATTCTGCCGTAGCCTCGGTGTGAACGTCACATTCTGCCGTAGCCTCGGTGTGAACGTCACATTCTGCCGTAGCCTCGGTGTGAACGTTACATTCTGCCGTAGCCTCGGTGTGAACGTCACATTCTGCCGTAGCCTCGGTGTGAACGTCACATTCTGCCGTAGCCTCGGTGTGAACGTCACATGCTGCCGTAGCCTCGTTGTGAACGTCACATGCTGCCGTAGCCTCGTTGTGAACGTCACATGCTGCCGTAGCCTCGTTGTGAACGTCACATTCTGCCGTAGTCTCGTTGTGAACGTCACATTCTGCCGTAGTCTCGGTGTGAACGTCACATGCTGGTGAAGCCTCGGTGTGAACGTCACATGCTGCCGTAGCCTCGGTGTGAAGGTCACATGCTGGTGAAGCCTCGGTGTGAAGGTCACATGCTGGTGAAGCCTCGGTGTGAACGTCACATGCTGGTGAAGCCTCGGTGTGAACGTCACATGCTGGTGAAGCCTCGGTGTGAACGTCACATGCTGGTGAAGCCTCGGTGTGAACGTCACATGCTGGTGAAGCCTCGGTGTGAACGTCACATGCTGGTGAAGCCTCAATGTAGCGTTCATATTCTGTCTCGCTCACTAGGGCAGTCCTGCCTTGTGAGCTGTCTCTGCAGTAAATACTGCGTACATCTGCAATAAAAAAAGAAGAATCGGATTTAGCACTTTCACCTACATTATATATATTTTTATACAACATCAAATTATACAGAGAAAAGTTCAAAATTCCAATGCCAGGGACAATAAATAAACCCAACATGACCGGGACACAGGGATCACTAATGGTGGCCTTCCTATAAAAATTCTAGTTGTCTGGCACTTATGCCGACCCACTAAAATGAATGGAGTCAGAAAGGGAACTGATTCTTAATTTTCATGCGTGGGGGAGTAATCTGCAGTGCTTCTTTTACTTATTATTAAACTCCCCTCACCCTCCCTGTATGTGTCTCCATTATATGCTACTATCTGCAGCTCTCCCTATGTCTCCTCCCCCCCCTCACCCTCCCTGTACATGTCTCCATCATATGCTACTATCTGCAGCTCTCCCTATGTCTCCTCCCCCCCCTCACCCTCCCTGTACATGTCTCCATCATACGCTACTATCTGCAGCTCTCCCTGTGTCTCCTCACCCTCCCCCTCTTTGCATGTCATCTCTCACTATCCCTGATCTGTTCATCCCCTCTGTCACATAAAAAGCTGCATCCTAGTGCCTGTGCTCTATAGACAAAAAAACATTTCTACTTATATTGCAATGTATCCATCTTGGCCTCTGTTTAATCTTCAACTGCCATAATGCCACACATGTGATCCGGTATGACAGTTTGAGCACACAATAAATGTGACAGTTGGCATTCCCAGCATGCCGGGAATATAAATGTTTTTGAAACTGGTAATTCTATGGGTTTCCTTCCACTTTAAACCGGTAGAAACCGGTTCTTTTTTAAATAACACACAGGCACTAGGATGCAGCTTTGTATCTGACAGAGGGGAGGATATAAAGATCACATAGAGGCTTAACAATCACTTTAATATCTCCTTCTGTTCTAAAATTCTATGAAAAGGAATCATTTTGGGGTGAAGGAGCCTTCGATCGATGAGTGGAGGTGACTTATCCAGAGTACATTTTGTATCGATCACTAAACATAATACTTACCAATCTCGGTGTCTGTATCCCGGTGATGTCCATTGGCTTTACAGCCGGACCCGAAACATCCAACAACGGCTCTGAAACAGCCGCGTACAAACGCCCGGGTCTTCTTCATTTTGGAGGGCTTTTTGGGGGTATCTGCAGGCTGGTCACTGATACCTCCTTCCATAGCTGCCCTTCCTTTGCTGGCTTTCTCTTTGGTGTTTTTCAGAGAAAAAAGCTTTTTACATTTAAATTGGCTCATTATTAAGAAATAAAGAAACACTCTTTAAATGTACAAGAATAGAAATCGCAATGAAATCTAATCAAATCGCAAGAAAAATCTCAGGAGAGATTAGAAACACGTCTTCACTGGTCAGTGAACACTCAGCGACTGCTGTCTTCCCTGCGCACCGCCTTATATTGGCTCAGGTCAGGCTCATGCTGTGACATCACAAAGACCTTTTTGCTATGACATCACAAAGACCTTTTTGCTATGACATCACAATGACTTTTTTTTTTATATAAATCTCATGATGACTCGGCAAAAAAAATAACTACCAATTTTTCTTAAAGGAGCCATGTCCTTATTTTTGAACTTTGTGAATTCAGTTTGTAGGATCAGTATACGGATCTAATAGGGGTACGGCTCCTTTAAGAAGATGTTATTGTGAATGAGATTTAACCCTTTCAGTCCCATGGCTGAAATAAAGATCTCTATTCTTATGATAACATCTTTTCATTTATTTTCTTTTCTTGTTATTACACCCCAATTATTTCTCTATTTTTAACCCTTTCACTACGAAATCACATATATTTAATTTTTTATTTTTAAACCTTTAACTGCCAAACCAATAGTCCCCCCCCCCCCCATTTGATACATTATAAATAAAGGAAATCCTGTTTATTTTTAGTGTTGGATGGAGTGGAGAGGGATTATTAGAACCTGTCAGGCTTTTTCCTTTAAAAAGAAATTGTCCGTTATTTTTTTTGCCGAGTTATCATGAGTTGTTGTTTTTTGAAATCTCTTGATGACTCAAAAATAGAAGACGATTTTTCTTAACCACTTGCTTACCGGGCACTTAAACCCCCCTCCTGTTCAGACCAATTTTCAGCTTTCTCACTCTTTGAATGACAATTGCGCGGTCATACAACGCTGTACCCAAATTAAACATTTTTTTCATTTTTTTTCCCACAAATAGAACTTTCTTTTGGTGAAATTTGATCACGTCTGCGGTTTTTATTTTTTGTTAAAGACCGATTTAAACAAAAAAAGAAAAAAAAAAATACAAAACCGTTTTATATTTAGTGTTGTTGTTCGTTTTTTTATTTATCTTCAATTTTGACTAAAATTTTATTCCGTACATTTTTTGGCTCTGCATAACTTCTGCATACTTTCAGCTATTAAAACCATTCAACATTTTTAAATGTTCAGCTTTCAGCTAATGATGGGACTTCTTCAACTTTTTTTTTCTACTTTTTTTTAACATTGAAGTCAATGAGAGCATGTGGCAGTTTTTGATGGGGGCAATTTTGTGCAGTCTCTGTAGGTCTGAGGGAAGTGCAGTCTCTGTAGGTCTGAGGGAAGTGCAGTCTGTGTAGGTCTGAGGGAAGTGCAGTCTGTGTAGGTCTGAGGGAAGTGCAGTCTCTGTAGGTCTGAGGGAAGTGCAGTCTGTGTAGGTCTGAGGGAAGTGCAGTCTCTGTAGGTCTGAGGGAAGTGCAGTCTCTGTAGATCTGAGGGAAGTGCAGTCTCTGTAGGTCTGAGGGAAGTGCAGTCTGTGTAGGTCTGAGGGAAGCGCAGTCTCTGTAGATCTGAGGGAAGTGCAGTCTCTGTAGATCTGAGGGAAGGGCAGTCTCTGTAGATCTGAGGGGGACATGCAAGGAAAAGAAAAAACAGCATTTTAATTTGCACATGATTGGATGATAAAATCGGCAGAGCTTCCCCCTCATTTCAGATCTTCCCCTCAGATTTACAGCGACTGCACTTCCAAATGCGCTTTCAGTGCAATTCCACATGCACTTTGCACTTGTAGTTTGCACTTGTAGTGCAAAGTGGATTTTCCTTTTTGTAAATAACCCCCTTTGTGTTCTCACACACAGCATCTCTGCCCCCCCCCCCCCACCTTCTGCTGTCCATTCACAGAAGGCTTTGTAAAATGTGCCGTTAAAAACTATTAAAGGGGTTGTAAAGGTAAAAAAAAAATCCTAAATGTCTTCCTTTACCTTAGTGCAGTCCTCCTTCCTGTTCTTCTGTCTGTAACTCCACACAGTAATGCAAGGCTTTCTCCCTGGTGTGGAGAAAGCCTCTTGAGGGGGGAGGGGGCGAATAGGACGCTCTCTACTTTGCAGATAGAGAAAGGAGCTGTGTGTTAGTGGACGTCCTGACTCTCCTGCTCGCCCCCTCCCCCGTGTGGAGTTACAGACAGAAGAACAGGAAGTGAGGATTTCTCAGAAGAAATAAGGACATTTAAAAGCAAAATGGAAGGATGAGGTAAGTGAAGGAGGACAGCACTGAGGTAAAGGAAGACATTTAGGGATTTTTTTTTTTTTTTACCTTTACAACCCCTTTAATTGAAAAGATAAGTCCACAAGGTGGCGAGCACCTCGTTGGATCCAGTCCATAGTTATTCAGAACGTTTTACAAAGCGGCTGAATTTTTGGGGGTTTCCGTTTTTAATCTTCGCTTTGCCCTGCATTGCTTTACCCATGCAGAGCACAGCAACAGGTTTTCTTATTGCAGGCTTGCCCGGGCACCAATTCTTGCTTCTTCTATTCAGCCACCAGGGGGAATAGAAAGGGGGGGCGGGGCTTGTGTTGGTTGCCTGTTGCTGTGGTTGTAACTAACACAGGACTGTGGACTCCCCTGATTGGCCCAGAACAGTCACAAGGGTGAGTCGCATGTTCCTCCATACCTGGAAGTACCAGCTAGGTTAACCACTTAAGACCCGGACCATTATGCAGGTAAAGGACCCGGCCCCTTTTTGCGATTCGGCACTGCGTCGCTTTAACTGACAATTGCACGGTCGTGCGACGTGACTCCCAAACAAAATCGGCGTCCTTTTTTTCCCACAAATAGAGCTTTCTTTTGGTGGTATTTGATCATCTCCTGCGGTTTTTATTTTTTTGCGCTATAAACAAAAATAGAGCGACAATTTTGAAAAAAATATGAATATTTTTTTACTTTTTGCTATAATAAATATCCCCCAAAAATTTATATAAAAAAAATGTTTTCCTCAGTTTAGGCCGATACGTATTCTTCTACCTATTTTTGGTAAAAAAAAAATCGCAATAAGCGTTTATCGATTGTTTTCCGCCTCTCCAGTCCCTTTTAGTGTGTGTATGTGTATTCTGTGCGTATGTATACTGTGGCCCGGATTCAGAAACAAGATACGCCGTCGTATCTCTGAGTGCAGCCGGTCGTATCTATGCGCCTGATTCATAGAATCAGTTACTCATAGATATGCCTAAGATCCGACTGGTGTAAGTGCCTTACACCGTCGTATCTTAGACTGCATATTCTCTCTGGCCGCTAGGTGGCGCTTCCGTATAGTTACGCAAGGAATATGCAAATTAGTATTTACGCCGATTCAGAAACAAAGTGTATACTGTGTGGGCTAGATTCAGATACCTGAGTGCATCTTTCTTCCGGCGCATCTTTCTTCCGGCGTAACGTATCTCCGATACGTTACGCCGCTGTAACTTTGGGCGCAAGTTCTGTATTCAGAAAGAACTTGCGCCCTTAGTTACGGCGGCGTAACGTATGTGTTGCGCCGTAAGGCCGCCTAATTCAAATGGGGATGTTGGGGGCGTGTTGTATTGAAATTTTACTTGACCCCACGTTTTTGAAGTTTTTTTTGAACGGCGCATGCGCCGTCCGTAAAATATCCCAGTGTGCATTGCGCCAAAGTACGCCGCAAGGACGTATTGAATTTGACGTGAATGTAAATGACGTCCAGCCCTATTTGCGAACGACTTACGCAAACAACGTAAAATTTTCAAATTTCAACGCGGGATCGACGGCCATACTTAACCCCTTAACGCCCGCCGCACGACTATTTAAGTCCGCACAATGGCACGGACAGGCAGAAGGACGTATATATACGTCCTTGCCTTTCCGCGGGTCGGGGGTCCGATCGGGACCCCCCCCCGCTGCGTGCGGCGGGCGGATTACCTCAGGGAGCGATCCGGGACGACGGCGCGGCTATTTGTTTTTGACACAATCGATGACGTCAGACCTACAGCCACACCCCCCTACTGTTGTAAACACACACTGTCATTTTCACAATAAAGAATGCAATTTAAATGCATTTTTTGCTGTGAAAATGACAATGGTCCCAAAAATGTGTCAAATTTGTCCGAAGTGTCCGCCATAATGTCGCAGTCACGAAAAAAATCACTGATCGCCGCCATTAGTAGTAAAAAAAAAAAAATTAATAAAAATGCATTAAAAATATCCCCTATTTTGTAAACGCTATAAATTTTGCGCAAACCAATCGATAAATGCTTATTTCGATTTTTTTTTTTTACCAAAAATAGGTAGAAGAATACGTATCGGCCTAAACTGAGGAAAAAAATACATTTTATATATTTTTGGGGGATATTTATTATAGCAAAAAGTAAAAAATATTGCATTCTTTTCAAAATTGTCGCTCTATTTTTGTTTATAGCGCAAAAAATAAAAACCGCAGAGGTGATCAAATACCACCAAAATAAAGCTCTATTTGTGGGGGAAAAAAAGGACGTCAATTTTGTTTGGGAGCCACTTCGCACGAGCGCGCAATTGTCTGTTAAAGCGACGCAGTGCCGAATTGTAAAAACTCCTTTGGGCATTTAGCAACATATTGGTCCGGGGCTTAAGTGGTTAACATAGGATACGCCGCACATACCCCTCATATAGCAGGGGTAACATTACGCCGGAAAAGCCTAACGCAAACAACGTAAAAAAAAAGCGCCGGGCGGTCGTTCGTTTCAGAATTGGCATAAATACTAATTTGCATATTCCTTAGCGTAACTATATGGAAGCGCCACCTAGCGGCCAGCGAGAATATGCAGCCTAAGATACGACGGTGTAAGACACTTACACCTGTCGGATCTTAGGGATATCTATGCGGAACTGATTCTCTGAATCAGGCGCATAGATACGACCGACCGCACTCAGAGATACGACGGCGTATCTTGTTTCTGAATCTGGGCCTGTGTGTATATTGTGTGTCTGTGTGTTTATACTGTATGTGTATACTGTGTGGTCCCATAATCTATTGCCTGGGAGCCCCATAATCTCCTATTGCCCGGGGGCCCCATAATCTCCTATTGCCCGGGGGCCCCATGATTTGTCAGTCCGCCACTGGTGACGTGAAATTGGAAATGTAGAGAAAAAAATACGTTTTTTTTCAAACATTTTATTGTATTTTTCAGAGATCTCATTACAATACATAACACTGAGCAGGATTTTACAGATGGGTACATATTATCAATGTTCTGTACATCATTAGTGTTCAGATTTAAAGCGCATTTCTGGCAGATCAGGGCAAGCAACAAGGGGTTAAAATACTACTAAAGTCTCTTTAAAAAAAAAACAACAAAACATGCTAAACATCAGACAATAGCAGAAGTTGTCCACAGGGAGGCGGTAAAGAGCAGAAAAACCATGTGATTTGGTGAAAGTTGGCTGAAAAAGTCCTGCTGTCTGTATGCATACTAAGTTCACGGCCAACGCCCTTCGGACAAAAATCCACGGAACAGTCCGATGGAAGTCCGATCGTGTGTATGAGGCTTAAATCTGACACCCCCCCCCCCTTCCCACCAGGCTGACAACGCTGCTGTCTGCTGTGCCCCCTGTTCTCCTTTAGGCTGCATTCACACCTGAACGCGGCGTAATTTACCACAATTTGCCGCTACAAATTGCGGCGTTTTGTCCCGCGATTTGCCGCGACAAAACGCGGTAAAATACACCGCGGTAACATACACAGGAGGGGTGATCAACATTGTTGGCTATGCCGAACGCCGAAAGCCGCCTGAAAAAAAGGTCCGGGACTTGTTTTGAGCTTCAGGCGTTTCAGCGTTCGGCGTGTAGATGTGAACCATCTCCATAGCCAACAATGTAAAATCACCCCTCCAGCGTATTGCAGGCTGCAATAGCGTCGCGCTACAGGCGACAATACGCCTAGGTGTGAATGCAGCCTTAGGTGTGTTACTGCCCAGATTACCAGGTGAAAACAGAGGGGGGGGGGGGAGACTGCAATATGTTACATTTTTGTTTTTGTTTTTTTATTGCTTTAAAGGGTCGCTAAAGGCAAAACATTTTATAATATATTTTTTTTATAACCACTTAAGACCCAGACCAAAATGCAGCTAAAGGACCTGGCCCCTTTTTGCGATTCGGCACTGCGTCGCTTTAACTGACAATTGCGCGGTCGTGCGACGTGGCTCCCAAACAAAATTGGCGTCCTTTTTTTCCCCACAAATAGAGCTTTCTTTTGGTGGTATTGGATCACCTCTGCGGTTTTTATTTTTTGCGCTATAAACAAAAATAGAGCGCCAATTTTGAAAAAAATTCAATATTTTTTACTTTTTGCTATAATAAATATCCCCCAAAAATATATAAAAAACATTTTTTTCCCTCAGTTTAGGCCGATACGTATTCTTCTACCTATTTTTGGTAAAAAAAAAAATCGCAATAAGCGTTTATCGGTTGGTTTGCGCAAAATTTATAGAGTTTACAAAATAGGGGATAGTTTTATTGCATTTTTATTTTTTTTTATTTTTTTACTACTAATGGCGGGGATCAGTGTTTTTTTTTCGTGACTGCGACATTATGGCGGACACTTCGGACAATTTTGACACATTTTGGGACCATTGTCATTTTCACAGCAAAAAATGCATTGTTTATTGTGAAAATGACAATTGCAGTTTGGGAGTTAACCACAGGGGGCGCTGATGGGGTTATGTGTGACCTGAAGTGTGTTTACAACTGTAGGGGGTGTGGCTGTAGGTGTGACATCATCAATTCTGTCCCCCTCTAAAAAGGATCACACGATCGATGCTGCCGCCACAGTGAAGAACGGGGAAGCCGTGTTTACACACAGCTCTCCCCGTTCTTCAGCTCCGGGGACCAATCGCGGGACTCCAGCGGCGATCGGGTCCCGGAGCTTCGGCCCGGTTGCGGGTGCGCGCCCGTGACCCACGGCTGGGTACTAGTACAGGACATACCTGTACGTACATGTGCCCAGCCGTGCCATTTTGCCGACGTATATATGTGCAGGAGGCGGTCCTTAAGTGGTTAAATAACAAACATGTGTCCCCGAACCCGGTCTTCTGGGGTCCCTCGGCGGCTGTCTCGGCTCCTCCTCGCAAAAGCTTTCCACCTTCATGCGAGCTCGCATGGTGGAAAGCTTTTGCGAGCGCGCTCCCGTGATACAGCGGCGAGCATAGCCACCGACTGTTTTACTTGGCCCCGCCCTCCGGCGCGCCACGTCATTCGCTGAGATTGACAGCAGCGCCGGCCAATGGCTGCGCTGCTATCAATCCGTCCAGCCTAGCCAATCACCGGTCAGGCTGGGCCCCGAAGAGGATCACATGGACGCGCGCGGGACTTTCGAGTGGTCAGGTAAGTAAAACGGGGGTTCGGGGGGGGGGGGGGGCGGTACCGTTGGATGTTTTTTCACCTTAATGCATAGGATGCATTTACCTTTACAACCCCTTTAACTCCTTGTTGCTGGCTGCTGCTGGCCCTTTAACGGTAGGTGGAGTTCCTACTCATGTGACCCAGTGATTGGCCGTTGCAGCAGTCACATGATCATAAGCCCCACCCACCAGCTCCCTTTCATTACCAGTGAAGGGGGAGTTGTTGGCGACAGCCCGGTCACTGCTGAGAGCCGCTCTCCGCACAGAACACAACCAGCGTTAGGACCCATCTCCTGTGTGGACACCTATGTGCTTGTATATGGAATGCATGCATTGTAGAGATGTGCTGTGTACTTTATTCTCCATGACATATATGATATAATTAGGAATTTTGTGACGGCTAACTATAAAAAGTAAATTGGGGAATATTTGTCCTATGAGGATTCTTCGTCTTCTCTGGTATCGTTCTCATCTCCATCTTAGAAAACCTCCAGCTCATCATCCATCGTCTTATTCTGTTGGTAATCCACCAACACTGGTCCCTCGTTTGTACAAGGCAGAGGTGCGTGGACGTTGAGGTGGCTATAAGTGCGCTCTCCAATGTAAACCTGAAAAGATCAAGAAAGTTCAGAAAACAGTTCCACCTTTTAATTATGTATTCCATCAGGAATAACAGTTCTGAAATACTCTAGGGACTACTTTAGATTGCAAGCTCCTGTGGAGCAAGGATGGACACAAGGGCCCAGATTCACAGAGATCGGCGTAACGTATCTCATTTACGTTACGCCGCCGCAAGTTTTACAGGCAAGTGCTTTATTCAGAAAGAACTTGCCTGTAAAGTTGCGGCGGCGTAGCGTAAATCACCCGGCGCGAACCCGCCTAATTTAAATTAGGTGGGTAGGGGGCGTGTAGTATTTAAATTAAGCGCGTTCCCGCGCCGAACGTACTGCGCATGCGCCGTCCGAAGATAATCCCAGGGTGCATTGCTCCAAATGACGTCACAAGGACATCATTGGTTTCGACGTGAACGTAAATGGCGTCCAGCCCCATTCACGGACGACTTACGCAAACAACGTATATTTACAAATTTCGACGCGGGAACGATGCCCATACTTAACATTGATTGCGCCTCATATAGCAGGGGCAACTTTACGCCGAGACAAGCCTAACGTAAACGTTGTAACTTCACTGCGTCGGCCGCGCGTACGTTCGGGAATTTGCGTATTTCCCTAATTTGCATACTCGACGGGGAAAACGACGGAGGCGACACCTAGCGGCCATAAAAAAAATTGCATTTAACCACTTCTCGACGGCCGTACGAATATGTGCGGCCGCAGGGTGGTTCTAAATCTCTGACAGGACGCATATATGCGTCCTCCGCTCTTCCAGGCCACTAGAGGGCGTGCGCGCGCCCGCTGCATTCCTGAGATACCGATGCGCGTGCCTGGCAGCCGCGATGTCCGCCAGGCATTCGCAATCGGCGGTTACAGGGACAAGGACATGGATCTCTGTGTGTAAACACAGAGCTCCACGTGCTGTCAGGGAGAGAGGAGACCGATCTGTGTCCCTTGTACATAGGGACACAGATCGGTCACCTCCCCCAGTCACCCCCCTCCCCCCACAGTTAGAACACACCCAGGCTACACATATAACCCCTTCCTCACCCCCTAGTGTTAACCCCTTCCCTGCCAGTCACATTTATACAGTAATCGGTGCATTTTTATAGCACTGATCGCAGTATAAATGTGAATGGCGCCAAAAATGTGTCAAAAGTGTCCGATGTGTCCGCCATAACGTCGCAGTCCCAATAAAAATCCCAGATCGCCGCCATTACTAGTAAAAAAATAAAATAATAAAAATTAATAATAATTCTGTCCTCTATTTTGTAAGCGCTATAACTTTTGCGCAAACCAGTCGCTTATTGCGATTTTTTTTTTTTTTTTTACCAAAAATATGTATAATACGTATCGGCCTAAACTGAGAAAAAAAATGTTAAAAAAAAAAAAAAAAAAAATGGGCTATTTATTATAGTAACAAGTAAAAAATATTGACTTTTTTTCAAAATTGTCGCTCTTTTTTTGTTTATAGCGCAAAAAATAAAGACTGCAGAGATGATCAAATACCACCAAAAGAAAGCTCTATTTGTGGGAGAAAAAAGGACGTCAATTTTGTTTGGGAGCAACGTCGCACGACCGCGCAATTGTCAGTTAAAGCGACGCAGTGCCAGAAGCTGAAATTTCACCTGGTCAGGAAGGGGGTATACGTGCCCAGTAAGGAAGTGGTTAAGATCCGACGGCGTAAGAGCCTTACGCCTGTCGGATTTAATGGATATCTATGTGTAACTGATTCTAAGGATCAGTCGCATAGATAGGACGGCCCAGATTAGGACTTACGACGGCGTACATGGCGTTGCGCCGTCGTAAGCCCTTTGAGAATCTGGGCCAAGGACATTACAGTGCAAGATTTACCGGTGAAGAACTACAGTGATGCCTCGTACACACGATCGGTTTTCCCGGCAGACTTTTTACCGCCGGGAAAACCAAGGGGAAAGCCGAGAACCTGCTCGCCAGCTCCCCCCCCCCCCTTACACACAGCCGGTTTTCCAGGCAGGAAAACTGCCATGAGAGATTTGGCCGGGAATCCTGGCCGTGTGTATGCTCCTCCGCAGGCTTTCCCCAAATACTGCTGGGAATCCCGGCAAGAAAATAGAACCGGGCGATGTTCGCCTAGGATGTGTGTTTGTTGTACTGTCTGTTTTGTATGTACAAAAATTTCAAAATAAAAATTTACCTTTAAAAAAAAAAGTATGACCGATTGTTACATGTGAGTCCAACGTATTTCAATTTCTAAAGAATCTTCATTAGGGACAGATGTATGGTCAGTAATATCCACTTTAACCATACACAAATTCCGCCCAACACCAGAACTGCTGCATCAGTAAGTCACCGGTAATCCACATGATGGACATCAGTGGCAGCCCGTCCACTAGGGGTGCACGGGTGCTGCCACCCCCCCCCCCACCCTATCAATGCTTCCGGCTCCTTGATCTACATGCAGGGACGCTGGATGCATGGGACTCCAATGGGGGGGAGCGTTTTTTTTAAGCACGTAATAGGCTTAAAAAAGGATGGACTCAGGGCACAGAGCACTGCTCTCTGAGCCCACCCGGTTGTGTTTCAATAGCGAATGAATATGAATATAGTGCGACACTGAATATCCTCCGGAACAATCAGGAAGTGGGTCAAGAGACCCGTCACCCGGTTGGCCGAAAGTAGATCCGATCAGCAGGAGACGCATGGCGCACGGAAGAGATGAGGGAGAAGACGCACGCAGGGGAAGCGAGCAGCAAAAAAGCAGCCCAGAGAGAAGCTGCCTCCGCCTGCCACACTACCTACAAGATGGGGTAAGTGTAGGGCCCCAGCTGACTCACCGGACGATGGGGGGGTGGCTATGGGTGGATTGTCTGATTGGCACAAGTGGCTGCATTTGATGGGGCACAGTGGCTGCATTTGATGGGGCACAGTGGCTGCATTTGATGGGGCACAGTGAGGCTGCATTTGATGGGGCACAGTGGCTGCATTTGATGGGGCACAGTGAGGCTGCATTTGATGGGGCACGGTGGCTGCATTTGATGGGGCACAGTGAGGCTGCATTTGATGGGGCACAGTGAGGCTGCATTTGATGGGGCACAGTGAGGCTGCATTTGATGGGGCACAGTGAGGCTGCATTTGATGGGCACAGTGCGGCTGCATTTGATGGGGCACAGTGGCTGCATTTGATGAGCACAGTGGCTGCATTTGATGGGGCACAGTGGCTGCATTTGATGGGGCACAGTGGCTGCATTTGATGGCATGGCACAGTGGCTGCATGTGATGGGGCACAGTGGCTGCATTTGATGGGGCACAGTGGCTGCATTTGATGGGGCACAGTGGCTGCATTTGATGGGGCACAGTGGCTGCATTTGATGAGCACAGTGGCTGCATTTGATGAGTACAGTGGCTGCATTTGATGGGCACAGTGGCTGCATTTGATGGGGCACAGTGGATGCATTTGATGGGGCACAGTGGCTGCATTTGATGGGGCACAGTGGCTGCATTTGATGGGGCACAGTGGCTGCATTTGATGGGGCACAGTGGCTGCATTTGATGGGGCACAGTGGCTGCATGTGATGGGCACAGTGAGGCTGCAATTGATGTTTTTTTTGTTCAGTTTTGAGCATCAGCTGCCACTGCTCTACCATGTATCTGCCACACTTAATGCACTTATTGTAGAAACACCCCAAGCTGACAATATCGCTTCAACCCCAAAGTGTTACCTTAAAAAGATAATTTGTGCCGGAAACAAGCTGAGTACGGACAAGGACTGCCAGAAATTCCCCGGAGTTCAAACCGGCCCGTATCTCATACTGGAATTTCACCTGAAAGAAAGAAAACTGTTATCAGGTTTGGAATGGCCAAACTATAGACCTGCACTCAGTTCCAGCTGTAATACAGTCATTGCTGCAGAGGATCAGACCAACCAGGTAGTCACTGCAGGTCCTGCACAGTTCAGCCGACAGCAACTTCAGCAGAGGCGCCGTGTATGAAGAGGAATCTGAAGAGTCTAAACCAGGGATCTCCAACTGGAAGGCCATAGTTTGGAGACCCCTGGTATAAACAAACACATAATAATCCCCCTCCATTGAGGGAAGAGCATCTGGCTCCGGGAGTGTTGGATCACCTGGTCCCTTGCTGGCTCTGTGGATCCCTCTGCTGACCCGACATCAGTACTGTGCCCACAGGTATGTACAATATGTTACTTATGTGCTGCCAATTCTACCCCAGTTACCATACTAATACTAGAGTGAGCTGCTGCCGGCACGACATGCGTCCCCACATTAGACATGTGCATTCGCTTTCGTCCAAATTTCTGGGATTTTCATGTTTGTTTTAACAAACGATAACGAAAGTCCGAAAATCCGAAAGATCCGACATAAAAAAAAAATGCTTTATTTACATTTTGTTGTGACAACAGTTCCATATAGATAGAAGATTCAACACAACCGTGACAATAGCGATCTGTGTCTATCGAATCTGCTGTTGAATGTGCCTAACCTAACTCTGATAGTCCAAGATCACTCGACATAGAGAGAAAAGATTCAACATTATAGAGACATGAAGATTCAACATTATAGAGACATGATGATTCGATATAGAGAGAAAAGATTCAACATTATAGAGACATGAAGATTCAACATTATAGAGACATGATGATTCGACATAGAGAGAAAAGATTCAACATTATAGAGACATGAAGATTCAACATTATAGAGACATGAAGATTCGACATAGAGAGAAAAGATTCAACATTATAGAGACATGAAGATTCAACATTATAGAGACATGATGATTCGACATAGAGAGAAAAGATTTGACATGGGAGAGAAAAGAGTCGACATAGAGAGAAAAGATTTGACATAGAGAGAAAAGAGTCGACATAGAGAGAAAAGATTTGACATTATAGAGACATGAAGATTTGACATAGAGAGAAAAGATTTGACATAGAGAGACAAGAGTCGACAGTATAGAGACCAGTGGCGGCTGGTGCTCCATTTTTTTAGGGGGGCGCAAACAAAATCACAAACACCCCCCCCCCTCCCCCAACGTCACTCACCCGTGATTGGGCTTACAGACAGACGGACAGAGATATAGAATAGATAGATAGATAAATAGATAGAAATAGATAGATATAGAATAGATAGATAGATAATAAATAGATAGAATAGATAGAGATATAGATATAGAATAGATAGATAATAGATAGATATATAGACAGATATATAGATAGATAGATAGATAGATAGAGATATGATAGATAGATAGATAGAGATAGATAGATAGATAGATAGATAGATAGATAGATAGATAGATAGATAGATAGATAGATAGATAGATAGCTATAGATATATAATCAATAGATAGATATATATAGAGATAGATAGATAGATATAGAATAGATAGATTAAGATAATAGATAGATAGAGATATAATAGATAGATATATAGAGAGATAGATAGATAGATATATAATAGATATATAGAGAGATAGATAGATAGAGATAGATATATAGAGAGATAGATAGATAGAGATATAATAGATAGATAGAGATAGATATATAGAGAGATAGATAGATAGATATAGATAGAGATATAATAGATAGATAGATAGATAGATAGATAGATAGATAGAGATAGATAGATAGATAGCTATAGATAGATAGATAGATAGATAGATAGATAGATAGATAGATAGCTATAGATATATAATCAATAGATAGATAGATATAGAATAGATAGATTAAGATAATAGATAGATAGAGATATAATAGATAGATATATAGAGAGATAGATAGATATAATAGATATATAGATAGATATATAGATAGATAGATAGATATAGAATACATAGAATAGCTGATATAGATAGATAGCTAGCTATAGATATAGAATAGATAGATAGATAGATAGATAGATAGATTTAGAATAGAAAGAGAGAGATATAGAAGAGAGAGAGAGAGATGAGAGAATACAGACCTATACACACAGCATGAGCTGCATGACTCTAGGAGGTTGCAGAGCTGGGGGCCCTCGTGTTACACATACTGGAGATGTGTAATAACACTAGCAGCCCCATCCATATTACTGTCCCCAGGAAATGTGCTAAAAGCTTCTCAGCCCTTCACTGTACTCTCCCCTCCTTCTACCTCCCAGATCCACTACACACAGGACACTGCTGCTGCACGTTCTGAGAGCACAACACAAGAGTTCTCTGCCTAATTACCTGCTAGCAGCTCAGTGAGATGTCCCGATGTTCAGACTAGCCAGGATGAGTCACTGAGAAAACCGGAAGTGATTGGCTGGTCCGATAAAAGCACCGCCCTAAGTCCTATGGACCAGCCAATCACTAACCACCAACAGGACACATCCAGCACAGAGTGGTTGTGCGAGCGTGGAGCTTTGCGCTCCGTGGGCAGTATAAAAGCCAGCCGATAGATTTGCTTGCGGCTTGCCCAATCTCACGATTTCGATGACATCATGCTTCCCACAGCACCTCGGTGGCCGGCGCTCCGCCCCCCCACACACACTTAAAGGGACATGTTATAAAAAAAAAAAAAAAAGACATTTTTTTTTTTTTTCATTTTTTTTTTTTTTTGATGAGTAGCTTTGGGGGGGCGGCGCCCCTGCGCCCACTATGGACGGGCCGCCACTGATAGAGACATGAATATTCAACATAGAGAGAAAAGATTCGACATTATAGAGACATGAAGATTCGACATAGAGAGAAAAGAGTCGACACAGAGAGAAAAGATTTGACAGAGAGAAAAGATTTGACAGAGAGAAAAGATTTGACAGAGAGAAAAGATTTGACAGAGAGAAAAGATTTGACAGAGAGAAAAGATTTGACAGAGAGAAAAGAGTCGACATGGAGAGAAAAGATTTGACATAGAGAGACAAGAGTCGACAGTATAGAGACATGAATATTCAACATAGAGAGAAAAGATTCGACATTATAGAGACATGAAGATTCGACATAGAGAGAAAAGATTCGACATAATAGAGACATGAAGATTCGACATAGAGAGAAAAGAGTCGACACAGAGAGAAAAAGATTTGACAGAGAGAAAAGATTTGACAGAGAGAAAAGAGTCGACATGGAGAGAAAAGATTTGACATAGAGAGACAAGAGTCGACAGTATAGAGGCATGAATATTCGACATAGAGAGAAAAGATTGGACATTATAGAGACATGAAGATTCAACATTATAGAGACATGAAGATTCGACATAGAGAGAAAAGATTTGACATTATAGAGACATGAAGATTCCACATTATAGAGAGAAAAGTGTCGACAGTATAGAGACATAAAGATTCGACATAGAGAGAAAAGATTCGACATAGAGAGAAAAGATTCAAGATTATGGAGAAATGAAGATTCGACATTATAGAGAGAAAAGAGTCGACATACAGAAAAAAGATTTGACATAGAGAGAAAAGATTCAACAGTATAGAGACATGAAGATTCGACATTATAGAGAGAAAAGAGTCGACATAGAGAGAAAAGATTTGACATAGAGAGAAAAGATTCAACATTATAGAGACATGAAGATTCAACATAGAGAAAAAAGATTCAACATAGAGAGAAAAGATTCAACAGTATAGAGAGAAAAGAGGCGACATAGAGAGAAAAGATTCACATTATAGAGACATGAAGATTCGACGAAGCAGCTAAAAAACATACGATTGCCACCAGTGGACATTTCCGGTCAAATGCTCGGCCCATAGGCTATAGAAGAATTTGAATGTTGGCTGACTAGTAATAATAATTTATAAATATAATTATTACTAGTGTCATACAACATTAGAATTCTTCTATAGCTTGTGGGCAGAACATTTGACCGGAAATGTACGATTGCGGCATTGTACAGTTTAGCTGCTCCGTTGAATCTTCTTAGAACATTCGACAGACACCATAAGCCTTCAATGACAGATTCGACCTAAATCCATTCGGATTTTCGGACGAATGCATTTTATAACTAAACAAAAAAAAAAAAAAACGAATTTCGGAAGTAACAAAATAATAAAATTTTTCGGACGAAAATGAAATTCCGAAACAAAATATTTCAGTGTGCACATGTCTACCCAACATACGATCAGCAAATGGAAAATCAGTAAATAAAACTTAAATGGCGATCTTTCTGCACTCTTCTATGTAAAACAACTAAACGGATATTGAAATAAAAAATTGCCTCACTGTGCCCATGTGCATGCCTCACTGTGCCCATGCCTCACTGTGCCCATGCCTCACTGTGCCCATGCCTCACTCTGCCCATGCCTCACTCTGCCTCACTGTGTCCATACCTCACTGTGCCCATGACTAGACTTACATTTAACATGGGGATATATAGAAGGGGTGCCCGGCTTTGATGAAAAATTGGTGCTCCCCGGCCGTAGGTCCCCCAGACAGCAAACTTTGCACACTTGTAGAGGAGAACTGGGGTTACATGTGTGCCAAGACAGTGCCGGACCGGGTCCCCAAAGTTACCGGAAAAATTACCGTTTAACATGGGAGTCTATGGAAGGGGTGCCGACTTTGAAAAATCGGTGCTCCCCAGCCTTGGGTCCCCCAGACAATAAACTTTGCACACTTGTAGAGGAAAAGTGGGGCTATATGTGTGCGACATTTGGGGTCCAGGGGACCTACAGCCGGCCGGTACCGGTTCCCCAAAATCCGGGTGATCAGGCGCAAAAAAGTGACTCGAGTATAAGCTGAGGGGGGCATTTTCAACTGAAAAATTCAACTTATACTCGAGTATATCTTTTATTTTACATACTGTCAACAATTAGTATCCCTGATCCACACCAGTTATATGATGACGCTGTACTGCACTGGTGACATTATGTAAAAAAAAAAAAGATTTTTTTTATTAAAAAAATAAATTGTGACACAAAATTACAACTTCAAAAAACTCGCCATGCCTCTTACTAAATACCTTGAACGGTCTGCTTTCCAAAAAGGGGTCATTTAAGGGGTATTTGTACTGTCCTGACATTTTGGATTTCTTAATAATAAACCCAAAGATTGTGGACTCTATAACTTCCCCACAGACTAAATAATATACAGTGATTTGGGTTATTTTCACCAAAGAAATGGAGCAGAATACAATTTTGTCTAAATTTGAGAAGAAAGATTATTATTTCCAAACGCGGATCGGGTCCTGTGCCTCTTTGGTTCAGATTCAGGTGCAAATTCAGGCAAAAATTCCGACCTGATTCACACCTGAATCGGTGAACAGGGACGCACTGGACCCCATGTAGGGAATCGTGGCTGCAACAAGTGTGAGCCCGGCGTTAGGATTGGATCCCCAACCACTTACCTTGTCAAGGATGGCTTGATCTACTGAAGTAGGTGGCCTAGGATGACTCCATTCCCCAACTTTGTGAACCTTCAGCTCACCACCGTTACTCATTTTTGCAAAGTTCTCAGCAGACTGAGTAGATCAGCCAGTACCTGGACTTATATACCTGAGGACTGTACCATTCCATAGGGAGGGGTGCAGATGATGTGACATCCTCTGGACTTTGGACATGATGCAGCACAAATCTCACTGATCACCAATGTAAGGAACATTCTTCTCACTGATCACCAATGTAAGGGAAAAACCTTCCCACTGATCACCAATGTAAGGGACATTCTTCCCACTGATCACCAATGTAAGGGACATTCATCTCACTGATCACCAATGTAAGGGACATTCTTCCCACTGATCACCAATGTAAGGAGCATTCTTCCCACTGATCACCAATGTAAGGAACATTCTTCTCACTGATCACCAATGTAAGGGACATTCTTCCCACTGATCACCAATGTAAGGGACATTCTTCCCACTGATCACCAATGTAAGGGACATTCTTCCCACTGATCACCAATGTAAGGGACATTCTTCCCACTGATCACCAATGTAAGGGACATTCTTCCCACTGATCACCAATGTAAGGGGCATTCTTCTCACTGATCACCAATGTAAGGGACATTCTTCCCACTGATCACCAATGTAAGGGACATTCTTCCCACTGATCACCAATGTAAGGGGCATTCTTCTCACTGATCACCAATGTAAGGGACATTCTTCCCACTGATCACCAATGTAAGGAGCATTCTTCCCACTGATCACCAATGTAAGGGGCATTCTTCTCACTGATCACCAATGTAAGGGACATTCTTCCCACTGATCACCAATGTAAGGAGCATTCTTCCCACTGATCACCAATGTAAGGGACATTCTTCCCACTGATCACCAATGTAAGGGACATTCTTCCCACTGATCACCAATGTAAGGGACATTCTTCCCACTGATCACCAATGTAAGGGACATTCTTCCCACTGATCACCAATGTAAGGAACATTCTTCTCACTGATCACCAATGTAAGGAGCATTCTTCCCACTGATCACCAATGTAAGGAACATTCTTCTCACTGATCACCAATGTAAGGGACATTCTTCTCACTGATCACCAATGTAAGGAACATTCTTCCCACTGATCACCAATGTAAGGAACATTCTTCTCACTGATCACCAATGTAAGGAACATTCTTCCCACAGATCACCAATGTAAGGGGCATTCTTCTCACTGATCACCAATGTAAGGAACATTCTTCCCACTGATCACCAATGTAAGGAGCATTCTTCTCACTGATCACCAATGTAAGGAACATTCTTCTCACTGATCACCAATGTAAGGAACATTCTTCTCACTGATCACCAATGTAAGGGACATTCTTCTCACTGATCACCAATGTAAGGAGCATTCTTCTCACTGATCACCAATGTAAGGGACATTCTTCCCACTGATCACCAATGTAAGGGACATTCTTCCCACTGATCACCAATGTAAGGAACATTCTTCCCACTGATCACCAATGTAAGGAACATTCTTCTCACTGATCACCAATGTAAGGAACATTCTTCTCACTGATCACCAATGTAAGGAACATTCTTCTCACTGATCACCAATGTAATAATTAGTACACAATAAACTGTATATAATCTTGCAGCTGCTCCTCCAATAAAAAGAACATAACCCACTTATGAGTCAATAAAAATTCCTCCATGAAATTACGTTATACTGTGCAACCAGACTTCACCGTGTCCCATAAACAACGACCTTCACCCACGCTTACGGAAATATTCTCCTCCTTAGATATGGACCTTTTAAACAATAGGGATGTACACAACGGAAAAATTGGATTTGGATTAGTTCTTTAACCGTTTCAGCCCCGGAAGATTTTACCCCCTTCCTGACCAGAGCACTTTTTGCGATTCGGCACTGCGTCGCTTTAACTGACAATTGCGCGGTCGTGCAACGTGGCTCTCAAACAAAATTGACGTCCTTTTTTCCCCACAAATAGAGCTTTCTTTTGGTGGTATTTGATCACCTCTGCGGTTTTTATTTTTTGCGCTAAAAACAAAAAAAACAAAGCGACAGATTTGAAAAAAAAAATATATATATATATTTTTTACTTTTTGCTATAATAAATATCCCCCAAAATGTTTAAAAAAATTAATTTCTTCCTCAGTTTAGGCCGATATGTATTCTTCTACATATTTTTGGTTAAAAAAAATCGCAATAAGCGTTCATTGATTGGTTTGCGCAAACGTTATAGCGGCTACAAAATAGGGGAAAGATTTATGGCATTTTTTATGGTGTTTTTATTATTATATTTTTTTCACTAGTAATGGCGGTGATCTGCGATTTTGCGACATTGCGGCGGACAGACACTTTCAAAAATTTTTTGGGACGATTGAAATTTATAGAGCGATCAGTGCTATAAAAATGCACTGATTACTGTGTAAATGTCACTGGCAGGGAATGGGGTTAACCACTAGGGGGTGATCAAGGGGTTAACTGTGTGTTAGCTCACTGTGTTCTAACTGTGGGGGGGATGGGACTAACTAGGAGAGGTGACAGATCTTTGTAAGAACACATGATCTGTCTCCTCTGACAGCACAGGAGACAGCAAGGGCCGAACATCTGGCTGAGTTTGCCATGGCAAACTCAGCAGGAAGCAGGAGTGAGTACATGTCAAAACCAGGTACCCGCTCCCCACTCCCCCATCAACCCCACAAGATGTCAAATGTGGCACCGGAGGGGGAAGGAGGCAAGAAGAGTGAAGCTACCCCTTTTGGGTGGAAATCCACTTTAAAATATGTTTGGAGAAATTAACAATCTCCAAATATAATTGTTGCATCACCCAGAATACAGTATCTCCATATCAGGCATGTGCAGCAATCATCTCATAAAACCCTCAGCAATAAGCAGAGAAAACCACATAGTGCTCACCGTTTCCACAAGTTTATTGAAATGCAAAGAGTTAAAAATGCTCACATAAAAGCGGCCATCCAGAGCATAAACTGACACTGCTAACCAATGCCTGTCTTCCACACTAACCTGTACAGCATCTCTCTCTTCTCAGATGTGTGCACTAGTGAACTGGCTCCCGAATAGCGTGATGAACCAGCTTCAAAATAATGTGATGATGTCACTGGGGCGGGGGGGACCCTCCATTGTGCAATTGAACCAGCTCCCAAATATTATGATGACATTACAAGGGGGGAAGATTCCAAAACCGCTTCAAACCCTTTGAATTTTAATAAACTTTTGGAAACGGTGAGCACTATGTGGTTTTTCTCTGCTTACTCGTTTTGGTAATTTTTAGGTGATAATTGCCTGATATTAAAGCTGGAGGATACAAGTCCTGGAGACATTAACCACTTCAGCCACGCAGGATTTGGCTGCCAAATGGCCAGGCCACTTTTTGCGATTCGGCACTGCGTCGCTTTAACCGACACTTGCGCGGTCGCGCGACGTGGCTCCCAAACAAAATCGATGTCCTTTTTGTACCACACATAGAGCTTTCTTTTGGTGGTATTTGATCACCTCTGCGTTTTTTTTTTGTTGCGCTATAAACAAAAAAAAGCCCCAATTTTGAAAAAAAAAATGCAATATTTTCTATTTTTTGCTATAATAAATATCCCCAAAAATATATAAAAAAAAAACATTTTTTTCCTCAGTTTAGGCCGATGCATATTCTTCTACATATTTTTGGTAAAAAAAAAATAATCTCAAAATTGATTGGTTTGCGCAAAAGTTATAGGGCCAGATTCGGATACATTTGCGTATCTTTGTGCGGGCGTAGCGTATCTTCTTTACGCTACGCCGCCGCAACTTAGAGAGGCAAGTGCAGTATTCACAAAGCACTTGCTCCGTAAGTTGCGGCAGCGTAGCATAAATTGGCCGGCGTGAGCCGGCCTAATTCAAAGTAGGAAGGAGGTGGGCGGCATCTATTTAAATTAGGCGTGACCCCATGCTAATGAATGGCCGCATGCTCAGAATCACGTCGCAAATACTCCCTAAGATACGTCGGCTCAATGCTTTGTCGACGTGAACGTAACATACGCCCAGCCCCATTCACGTACGACTTACGCAAACGACGTAAAATACGACGCTGTTCCGACGTCCATACCTTAACATGACTTACCCCTGCTTTATGAGGGCTAAAGTTACGCCGGTCGTACGCCTTACGTAAACAGTGTATATTAATACGCCGGGCGCAAGTACGTTCGTGAATCGGCGTATCTAGGTCATTTGCATATTTATAATGGGAACGCCGAATGCCTCCAGCGTAACTATGCGCCTACGATAAGCCAGCGTAGGCAAGTTACGTCGGACGGCTGAAGCCATGTTTTTGGACGTATCTAGCTTTGTGAATCGGCGTAAAGATGCGACGGCGCACATTTGAAATTACGGGGGCGTATCTGGAGATACGCCGACGTAAAAGCTTTGTGAATCCGGGCCATAGCATCTAAAAAAAAAAGGGGATAGATTTATGGCATATTTATTGATATGCTTTTTTTACTAGTAATGGCGGCAATCTGCGATTTTTGTCGTGACTGCGACATTATGGCGGACACATCTGACACCTTTGACGCTATTTCGCGTCTTTTGTCATTTATACAGCGATCAGTACTATAAAAATGACACTGGCTGGGAAGAGGTTAACCACTAGGGGGCGAGGAAGGGGATAAGTGTGTCCTAGGGAGTGATTCTAACTGTGTTGGGGGCTGGGCTTGACACTGATCGCTGCTCCCGATGACAGGGAACGGACGATCAGTGTCCTGTCACTAGGCAGAACAGGGAGATGCCTTGTTTACAACGGCATCCCCCCCATTCTGCCGCTCTGCGGCACGATTGCGGGACACTGGCGGACATCGAGTCCGCAGGTCCCGCAGGCACAGTCACGGAGCTTGCGGTGGGCGCGCCGGCGGCGGCGTGTGCATGCCCGCTAGGCAGCAGATTCAAAGCAACCTACCTGTACGTTGCTTTGCCTGCCCGTGCCATTCTGCCGAAGTATAAGTACGTGAGGCAGTCGGCAAGTGGTTAAAATGATATTGGGCCTCATATTGTTTAGCGGTCTGTATCTTCTATAGGCGTGGGTGAAAGTCATTATGTTTATGGGACACGCTAAAGTTTGTTTGCACAGCAGGATGTGTCTTGATGATTGTAGTTACACGGAAGTAGTTATCTTGAATCATAAGTGGTTTATGGTATTTTTATTGGAAGAGCACCTGGAAGATTATTTAACCACTTCCATACCGGGGGGGCACTTATACACCTTCCCGCCCAGACCAATTTTTAGCTTTCAGCGCTGTTGCACTTTGAATGACAATTGCGCGGTCGTGCTACACTGTACCCAAACTAAATTTTTTATCATTTTGTACCCACAAATAGAGCTTTCTTTTGGTGGTATTTGATCACCTCTGGGATATTTATTTTCTGCAAAAAAAAAAATAAAAAATTACCGAAAATTTAGAAAAAAAAAAAAGTTTTTTTTTCTATTATAAAAAATTGTAAATAAGTACGTTTTCTCCTTCACTGATGGGCACTGATGGTACTGCACTGACGGGCACTGATGGGCACTGATGTGGTGGCATTGATGGGCACTAATATGCGGCACTGATGGGCGGCACGAATGGGCACTGATAGGCGGCATGGATGGGTTTGGATAGGCGGCACGGATAGGTGGCACAGATGGGCACAGATAGGCGGCACGGCTGGGCATGGATAGGCGGCACGGATGGACACGGATAGGCGGCACGGATAGGCGGCACAGATGGGCATGGATAGGCGGCACAGATGGGCACGGATAGGCGGCACGGATGGGCACGGATAGGCGGCACGGATGGGCACTGATAGGCGGCACGGATAGGCACTGATAGGTGGCACGGATGGGCATACATGGGCACTATTGTATGTGTTTTACTAATGGATGCCAATCAGTGCCAAACAATGCCTGCCAATCAGTGATGCCCATTGTGGGCACTGATTGGCATCCATTGCGGCACTGATTGGCATCTATTTTTTGTGTCCTCATCCCTGGTGGTCTAGGGTGGCATACCTTTATTTTAATTGTTTTAATCCCTGGTGGTCCAGTGGGCATCACTGGTGGTCCAGTGGGCATCCTTGGGGGGGGGCTGTGCTGATAATCGATCAGCACAAACCCCCCCCTGTCACAGGAGCAGCCGATCGGCTCTCCTCTACTCGTGTCTTACAGACGCGAGTAAGGAAAAGCCGGTTACCGGCTTTTCCTATTTACATCGTGATCAGCCGTGATTGGACATTGCTGATCACGTGGTAAAGAGTCTCCGTGAGAGACTCTTTACCTTGATCGGTGTTGCGGGGTGTCAGACTGACACCCTGCAACAACGATCGCCGCGATGCGCGCCCCCGGGGGTGCGCAGCAGCTCAGAATCCTGATGACGTCCAGTCAGGATTCTACAACCACTTTGCCGACGTCAATGTATCATTGGCGGGCGGCAAGTGGTTAATTTGTCATTACCAAAAGTATTGGGACGCCTGCCTTTACACTCACATGAACTTTAACGGCATCCCAGTCTTAAGCCTCGTGCACACGCTCGTTTTTCTCGGCAAGAACCAGCAAGAAAATTGCTGGCAGAGCTTTCTTGCTGAGTAAACTGAGCGTGTGTACGAGGCTTTCAGGTTTCTCGTCTGGAAATCTGCCCAGAATCTCGACGAGAAAAATAGAGAACTAATTTTCTCGTTGTGAGATTCTCTGCAGTTTTCTTGCCGAGAAACCCGAGAGTGTGTATACTTGCCTGGTCGCCGTGGAAACCCGTGCATGCTTGAAATGACATTGGCGCATGCGCGGTAGCTTCCTAGGCCAGGGCTCGACTAAATCCGGGCGCCCGTTCGCAATTGCGACAAGAAATTGTGACCTGACTACCCAGGGAAGCTTAGGCCTGCAGAAGGCCGCAAACCCGCGGCCTCAATTACCGGCCGGCGCGGGCCCACCGCGCTATCGCCGGTAATTGAGGCTGCCCAGAAGGAAGCTTAGGCCTGCAGAAGGCCGCAAAGCCGCGGCCTCAATTAACGGCCAGCGCGGCACGTTGCAATACTTTCTGTCACACCGTATTTGCGCAGCGGTCTTACAAGCGCACTTTTTTTGTGAAAAAATACACTTTTTTTAATAAAAAAATAAGACAACAGTAAAGTTAGCCCAATTTTTTTTTATATTGTGAAAGATAATGTTACGCCGAGTAAATTGATACCCAACATGTCACGCTTCAAAATTGTGTCCGCTCGTGGAATGGCGACAAATTTTTACCCTTTAAAATCTCCATAGGCGACATTTAAAAAATTCTACAGGTTGCATGTTTTGAGTTACAGAGGAGGTCTAGAGCTAGAAATATTGCTCTCGCTCTACCATTCGCGGCGATACCTCACATGTGTGGTTTGAATACCGTTTACATATGCGGGCGCTACTCACGTATGCGTTCGCTTCTGCACGCTAGCTTGGCGGGACGGGGCGCGTTTTTTGGCTCCTAACTTTTTTAGCTGGCTCCTAGGTTCCCAGCAAATTTGTCAAACTCTGTCCTAGGCATAGGTTGGGTGCAGCAATATGGCGGCGACGGTATCGAATGTGACGAGCGCATGCTCGTCGTACGCGATGACGTCTCCGCGTTCTTTCCTTTCAAGAGAACCGCGGTTCTTTTGAAACGAGAGTCTGTACGCTCGGGCGGCAAGAGATTCTTGCCAAGAATCTCGTCAGGGAAAATGTTGTTTTTTTCCTGACGAGATTCTTGCCCGTGTGTACAGGGCTTTCGTCCGTAGGGTTGAATATTGAGTTGGCCCCGCCCTTTGCACCTATAACAGCTTCAACTCTTCTGGGAAGGCCGTCCACAAGGTTAAGGAGTGTGTAAGAGAATGTTTGATCATTCTTCCAGAAGCGCATTTGTGAGGTCAAAGGGCGGGGCCAACTCAATATTGAACCCAACGGAATAAGACTGGGATGGCAATAAAGTTCATGTGTGTGTAACACTCCCCCTCCCCCCCGGCGCTCAGGAGGCAGAAGGTGGCGATACTCCCTGTGGGAGATAACCGGGAAGCCGGCAAGGAAGGAAGAGCAGGGCCGTTGCTTCTCCTTCCGGCCGAACTTAAAGTGTGTCCTGAGACACAATTGGCCAGGGAGTCTTAGGTCCTGCTTACTGATTGGCCAGAAGAATCAGGAAGACACTAGCGAATATTTATTCACTATTGTCACACAACTCACGTATAGATTAGGGGGCGGAGCCCCTGCGCCCCTTTATGGACGGGCTACCACTGATTGTTCTTAAACACAAAATCCCCAGGCATTTCGCTGTTCTAAAATTAACTGCTTCCGGACCAGCCGCCGCAGTTATACAGTATGGCACTGCTGCGCGCGCCGTCATAGCTGTATGTCGGCTCTTTAACCACTTCCATACCGGGCCTATTTTGGCACTTCTCTCCTACATGCATAAATCATAATTTTTTTGTTAGAAAATTACTCAGAACCCCCAAACATTATATATGTTTTTTTAGCAGACACCCTAGGGAATAAAATGCCGGCCATTGCAACTTTTTTATCTCGCACAGTATTTGCGCAATAATTTTTCAAACGCCTTTTTTTCCACAGGGCCCCGGGTGGCAACCCCCCCCCCCCCCTTTTTTTTTTTTTTTTTTTATTTGTTTATTAATTTTATATTTTTTTTTTTTGTTTGTTCTTATTAAAGGGTCCCCAGGGCCCCGGATGGCAACCACCCCCCCCTTTTTTTTTTTTTTTTTTTTTTTTTTTTATTTTATATATTTTTTTTTTTTTTTTTTTTTTGTTCTTATTAAAGGGTCCCCAAGGCCCCGGATGGCAAACCCCCCTTTTTTTTTTTATTTATTAATTTTATATATGTTTTTATTTTACTTTTTTTTGTTTTTATTAAAGGGTCCCCAGGGGCCCGGATGGCAACCCCCGCCCCCTTTTTTTTATTATTTTTATTTTTTGTTTTTATTAAAGGGCCCAGGGGCCCGGAGGGGCCCAGATGGCAACCCCCCTTTTTTATTTTTTTTATAAAAAAAAAAAAAAAATATTTTTTATTTTTATTAAAGGGCCCAAAGGTCCCCAGGGCCACGGACCAGGACCTTTTTTTTTATATATTTTTTAATTTATTTATTTATTTTTGTAAGGGGCCCAGAGGTCCCAAAGGCAACCCCCCCTTGTATTTTTATTTTTTTTATATTTTTTTTTGTTTTTGTTTTTTTGTTTTGTCCCAGATGGCAACCCCCCTTTTTTATTTTTTTAATAAAAACAATTTAATTAAATTTTTTTTATTTTTATTAAAGGGCCCAGAGGTCCCCAGGGCCACGGATGGGGACCTTTTTTTATAATTTTTTTAATATATTTTTTTACTTATTTATTTTTGTAAGGGGACCAGAGGTCCCAAGGGCAACCCCCCCCCCCTTTATTTTTCTTTCGTCAGCACCCAAAGCCCTCTGACCTCAATTCTCAATTTGCGGCGGCAGCTCCCCCCCCCCCGCTTCTCGATTTGAGGCGGCAGCACCCCCCTGGTTTTCTCTGCTCCAGGGGGCCCATGCCTGAAGCTGTGTAAGGAGCCCCATAATTCCTGATGGCCACCCATAATTCCAGGTATGGCCATCTTTACTCTAAGTACATATATAATCGATTGTCTAAATCTGTGAACCTCGCCCCAAACTTTTGCCAGACACAGAGTTGGGTAACTATGCAGCAACGTCTGAGGAAGTTCAGAATTACACATGGATACTGTAACGGAATGGCCCGTGATACCCAGAGACTTTTGAAGGGTGGGGGGTACTCCTGTGCCAGCTTCACCAATGACTCTTGGGTCTAGGGTCATCCTATGTCCACTAGGGGCATAGGATGACTGAGAACTGATATCTCAGATTACATGAAATGGGACATTAATGATAATTCATGTATTGCAGGATATCTTGAAATATTACAGGTGGTTGATTCTGACTCCAACAGGTCAATAGGAGAGTGTCTCCTGGTGCTATGCTAACTAACCCTGTATTGTGTGAAAGTTCTATTGATGATAATATGTGTCGTGAGTTAACACACTCTAAAGGTCAGACGTCTACAAAGGAATGTGTATTGTGTAGCAGGTGAGAATAACTTATCGCAGAGTCAGAACGTCTGGGTAATGATTAGTAATTGGTTCATGTAGATTATCTGAATGTCATTATCTAAAGCAGTGGTTCTCAACTCCGGTCCTCGGGACCCACTTACAGGCCAGATTTTAAATATTACCTTGAGGAGATGCAGTAACTGTATTTCAGTTATTTTGAAAATGTTTCAGTTAATTTCAGTTATTTTGAAAACGTGACCTGTTAGTGGGTCCCGAGGACCGGAGTTGAGAACCACTGATCTAAAGGAATGTGTATTGTGTAGCAGGTGAGAATAACTTATCGCGGAGACAGAACGTCTGGGTAATGATTAGTAATTAGTTCATGTAGATTATCTGAATGTCATTATCTAAAGGAATGTGTATTGTGTAGCAGGTGAGAATAACTTATCGCGGAGACAGAACGTCTGGGTAATGATTAGTAATTAGTTCATGTAGATTATCTGAATGTCATTATCTAAAGGAATGTGTATTGAGCACCCATTGTGTCATGTTGTGGGTGGAGTTAAGCCATTGTTTCTTGGGGCTTCTAACTGTATATAACCAGCCTGAATTTTACCATTAAAGTATTCATTCGTTTGGAACCAGAGAACAGAGCTTGTGTCTCGTTATTCTGGGAAAATCCATATGGATCGTGTCTGCAGGATTGTGGAGTGTCGGATAAGCTGTCTTGGGTTGGTGGAATGGAATATCGTAAAGGGTGTTAACCCCTGACCGTTACAGATACATTCCTGTGATCTCATCTACCTGCACATTTCACAAACTCACTTTTCCGCCCCCATCGGGGCTGTAAATTCACATTCCTGTGGTTGCTATAAAGTTTTTATTCTAGACATCCTTTTCTCATAAAATCTGCTAATTGTTGCAATATAGGAGTGCCAGTTTCTGTAGGATTTAGACTTCCGTCTCCCATAAAGTATATGAGTTGCACTACCCCCCGGAGGAGCCGCTTAGGATGATGGGCCCCAGGGCAAAGCCATTACACAGCTTTAGGCAGGGCCCCCCTGGAGCAGAGAACCGGGGGGGGGGGGGACAAGTGTAATCTCTTCTCTCCTGACGTGAGAAAATTAATGGTGGAGGGGCCCTGGGGACAATCGGGCCCCGTACAGGCGTATTGCAAAAAAACGGGAGGGGGGCCGGCCGGGCCTGTAAGGGGCCCTTGGAACCATTGGGGCCCCTTACAGGTGTAATGCAAAAAATAAATAAATAAATGAAAAAAAAAAAACGGAAGGGGGGTCAGCCGGGCTTGTAAGGGGCCCTGGGGACCATCGGGATCCTTACAGGTGTAATGCAAAAAATAAATATGAAAAATAAAACGGGAGGGGGCAGGCCGGGCCTGTAAGGGGCCCTGGGGACCATCGGGCCCCTTACAGGTGTAATGCAAAAAAAGAAAATAGGGGGATATGCTGACGGAAAAAAAAACAAGTGTAATCTCTTCTCTCCTGACATGAGATAATAAGTGGGGAGGGGCCCTGGGGACCATCGGGCCCCTTACAGGCGTAATGCAAAAAAAAAAAAACGGGAGGGGGGCCAGCCGGGCCTGTAAGGGGACCTGGGGACCATCGGGCCCCTAACAGGTGTAATGCAAAAAATAAATAAATAAATGAAAACAAAAAAATGGGAGGTGGGCCGGCCTGTAAGGGGCCCTGGGGACCATCAGGCCCCTTACAGGTGTAATGCAAAAAAATAAATACAACGGGAGGAGGCTGGCCGGCCTGTAAGGGGCCCTGGGGACGATTGGGCCCCTTACAGGTGTAATGCAAAAAATAAATAAATAAATAAAACAGGAGGGGGGCCAGCCGGGCCTGTAAGGGGCCCTGGGGACCATCGGGCCCCTTACAGGTGTAATGCCTGTACCCTCATGATGACAGCCCTGATGGGCCCTCTTTTCGCTGCCACAACTCTTTTCTTGAATCAAAACTTTTTTATTGATAAATTGCTCTTTCAATGCATACAATGATCGTAGCAGGTAGGTAAGGATAACAAATGGGACAAATTATCTCAGGCATAGACAATGACTGAGCAATAACGGGAGACAATACAAATATTATGATTTTTCAACTAAACCAACTAGCACTTATGACCCGATGTAGTATATCAGTATTAAACAGGGGCGCACTGACCCATCGGGCACCGCCCGAGGGCCTGAAGCCATTAGGGGCCCGACCCCATGAGAGGCCAGTTGAAGCGGCTGTAATACAGATAATAATACCGCTAACGGCACGCTGCTCCCCGCCAGGCCCCTCCTTCCCTCCCGTCCACCGCAGGTGCTTGTACTGTACGCAACGTCCCCCTGTGTGCTCCCCCCCCCCACAATGTCCCCCTGTGTGCTCCCCCCCACAGTCTCCCCCCGTGTTCTCTCCCTTCCTCCCACAGTGTCCCCCTGTGTTCTTCCCCCCCACAGTGTCCCCCTGTGTGCTCCCCCCCTATGTCCTCTCCCTTCCTCCCACAGTGTCCCCCTTTGTGTGCTCCCCCCCACAGTAGCCCCCTGTGTGCTCCGCCCCACAGTTTCCCCCCCCCACAGTGTCCCCCTGTGTTCTCTCTTCCACCCACAGTGTCCCCCTGTGTGCTCCCCCCCCCCCACAGTGTCCCCCTGTGTGCTCCCCCCACAGTCTCCCCCTGTGTGCTCTCCCTTCCACCCACAGTGTCCCCCTGTGTGCTCTCCCCCCCCACAGTGTCCTCCTGTGTGCTCTCCCCCCCCACAGTGTCCTCCTGTGTGCTCTCCCCCCAACAGTGTCCCCCTGTGTGCTCTCCCTTCCTTCCACAGTGTCCTCCTGTGTGCTCTTCCCCCAACACTGTCCTCCTGTGTGCTCTTCCCCCAACACTGTCCCCCTGTGTGCTCCCCCCCACAGTGTCCCCCTGTGTGCTCCCCCCCACAGTGTCCCCCTGTGTGCTCTCCCCCAACAGTGTCCCCCTGTGTGCTCTCCCCCAACAGTGTCCTCCCGTGTGCTCTCCCCCCCACAGTGTCCTCCCGTGTGCTTCTCCCCCCACAGTGTCCCCCTGTGTGCTCTCCCCCCCCCCCCACAGTGTTCTCCTGTGTGCTCTCCCCCCAACAGTGTCCCCATGTGTGCTCTCCCCCCAACAGTGTCCCCTGTGTGCTCTCCCTTCCTTCCACAGTGTCCCCCTGTGTGCTTTCCCCCCCCACAGTGTCCCCATGTGTTGATAAGGATTGATAACCTCTGGCACAACTCCAGAGCATAAACCATTCTGCCTCTGAGTCAAATTCATATTAGTGAAACATGCAGACACGAGGAGAGTTTAGTCTACATCCTTTACTGTCCAACGTTGAGAAGAGAAGGAACTTTATTGCCAGCACAGCTTTATAGACAAAATGACATCATTCATATGAGCACATCTTATTGGTTCATCAACATATATAGTCTCTTATTACACGTTCCTAGTTGCCACAAGGTCTTTTCACTCAGACGCACGGGGTCCTTCACTCAGACTCACAGGGGTCATGGAAGGAGTGAGTAACAGCTGTCTTCATTTAGGGTTGTTTAACTCTATAATGACTTTTAAGGAAAGTAACAGTATTCGAATACACACATATATATATATATATCAAGAAATAAAATAAAACAATATAAGAAAGAAAAGCAATATTTGAGTGGTTTAGGAGAAAAGTAACATAAACACAAAATAATCATTTTATTTAACTCCATCACAGTGTGCTCTCCCTTCCTCCCACAGTGTCCCCCTGTGTGCTCCCCCCAACAGTGTCCTCCTGTGTGCTCTCCCCCCACAGTGTCCCCCTGTGTGCTCGCCCTTCCTTCCACAGTGTCCCCCTGTGTGCTCCCCCAACAGTGTCCTCCTGTGTGCTCCCCCCCCACAGTGTCCCCCTGTGTGCTCTCCCTTCCTTCCACAGTGTCCCCCTGTGTGCTCCCTCCAACAGTGTCCTACTGTGTGCTCTCCCCCAACAGTGTCCTCCTGTGTGCTCCCCCCCCCCACAGTGTCCCCCTGTGTGCCCCCCCAGTGTCCCCCTGTGTGCTCCCCCCACAGTGTACCCCTGTGTGCTCTCCCCCCCAACAGTGTCCTGTGTGCTCCCCCCCACAGTGTCCCCCTGTGTTCTCTCTCTCCCTTCCTCCCACAGTGTCCTCCTGTGTCCTTTACTCCCAGGGTCCCCCCCCCCCAGTGTGCTCTCCCCCCAGTGTCTCCTCCCCCCAGTGTCCCCCTTTGTGCCCCCCTGTGTGCTCTCCCCCCCAGTGTCCCCCTGTGTGCTCCCCCTCACAGTGTCCCCCTGTGTGCTCTCCCCCCAGTGTCCCCCTGTGTGCCCCCCACCCCCAGTAGGGTGCCCACGTGTCCTGGATTGCCCGGGGCTGTCCCGCAATTGACATGTCTGTCCCGGGTCCCGGGCACCTTCATTCCGGGACAATACAATGTCCCGGAATGAAATAGAGGACACAGCCACCCCCTACTAACTAATAACTACATTTACAGAATTGGTTGCTAGGGCCGGCGCTGCCTGGCATCTTGCAAAGAGGTGACAATTTACTCTCAGACAGTGAGGCCGGGAGCGAGGCCTGCGCCTAGTGCAGCACTGCTGTCCCCACCCACCTCGGCACCTCCTCCTTCTCCAGCACCCAGCCGCAAGCAGCAGGGACTGGTGTGATCTCTACTCTCCAGATAGTGACGCGGTACTGCAGATAGTGACGCGAGGGAGTGACAGCGGCACTGCATCTGGTGGCACAACCCCGAGACTACATTTCCCCCCGCCCCCTCATCTTTTTGGGGGGAAGGTGAGAGAGGGGGTCTGTCCCTGAATGGCAGTTTGGAAATGTGGTCACCCTACCCCCCAGTGTCCTCCCCCTCACAGTGTCCCCCTGTGTGCTCCCCCCCCCCCACAGTCTCCCCCTGTGTTCTCTCCCTTCCTCCCACAGTGTCCAAAATTCTCACCAAAAATGACCAATCACCAATTTATGTTGCAGGGGATGCCCATAATCTGACTTGTATCTTACTGCAGACTTCTGGGAAAATCAGTGAGCCAATCACACAAGCAGGAAATGACATTTCTGGGGGGACGTTCTGTATGCCATCTGTGCACAAAACACCCCAGGCGGCCATATTGCATTTTACCGAAAATTACAGAGCTGCAGATTGAAAAGGAAAGGTCATTTTTTATTAACATTCAATTACAATATGACTTGTGTCGCAATTGTATACGCTCTTTTATTATTATTATTTTTTTTTTTGCTGATTTTTAAGTAACATCGGGGGTGCCAAGGTTTCCCATCACTGTACTGGGGAACTACTGTATAAACTTGAGTAATTTTTTTTTTTTGTGCCTGATCTCCTGGACATTGGTGACTCGGTGCCAGCCATAGGTCCCCCTGGACCCCAAACTTGGCACACATGTAGCCCCACTCTTCCTCTACAACTGTGCAAAGTTTGTTGTTTGGGGGACCTACGGCTGGGGAGCACTCTTTTGTTTTGTTTTTTTTCAAAGCTGGGCACCCCTTCCATAGACTCCCATGTTAAATGGTGATTTCAGGGACCCAGTACCGGCCAGTTGTAGGTCCCTTGGACCTGGAACTTGGCACACATGTAGCCCCATTTCTCATACAAGTGTGCAAAGCTTGTTTGGGGGCACCTACGGCTGGGGAGCACTGATTTTTCAAAGCCGGAAACCCCTTTCATAGACTCCCATGTTAAACATCAGTCTAGTCATGGGCACAGTGAGGCATGCAGATGGGCACCCTAGGCTTATGCCCCGTACACACCATCACTTTATGTGATGAAAAAAAACGACATTTTCTGTGAAGTAAAAAACAAGGGCCCAGATTCAGGTAGATCCGCGCAATATTTGCGTGGGCAAAGGGCAACGATTTTTGCTCTGCGCCCACGCAAATATTTCGATTTGCCCGCGATTCACGGAGCAGTAGCTCCGTAAATTGCGCGGGCGCTATGCTAATTAGCCCGGCGTAAGGGCGCCTAATGTAAATGATCCCGCCGGGGGCGGGAATCATTTAAATTAGGCGCGCTCCCGCGCCGAGCGAACAGCGCATGCTCCGTCGGGAAACTTTCCCGACGTGCATTGCGGCAAATGACGTCGCAAGGACGTCATTTGCTTCTAAGTGAACGTGAATGGCGTCCAGCGCCATTCACGAATCACTTACATAAACGGCGTGAAATTTAAATTTCACGAGCGGGAAGGGCGGCTATACTTTAGCATTGGCTGCTCCTACTATGAGAAGGAGCAGCCTTACGCTAAAGTCGCCGTGCGGAAACTCCGTACCTTGCGTACGCAGGGCCCGCGCAACTTTTGTGAATCGGTGGTAGTATGCAATTTGCATACTATACGCCGATCACAATGGCCGCGCCCCCTAGCGGCCAACGCAAGAATGCAGCCTGAGGCCCCGTACACACGGCCGAGGAACTCGACGTGCTTGGCACGTCGAGTTCCTCGTCGAGTTTTGGGATGAAGCCGCCGAGGAGCTCGGCGGGCCGCCTTCTCCCATAGAACAACGAGAAAATAGAGAACATGTTCTCTATTTTCTCGTCGAGCTCCTCGGCGGCTCCATCGAGCCAAAACTGTACAGACGACAGAGTTTCTCGGCAGAATCCGGGTTTTGACCGAGTTTCTCGGTGAATTCTGCCGAGAAACTCTGTCGTGTGTACGGGGCCTGAGATATGAAGGCATAAGGAGGCTTATGTCTGTCATATCCTAGGCTGCAGTCCGCGTAGCGATGTTCCTGAATCAGGGGCATTCGCTACGCGGGAGCAAAACAGCTATTGCGCCGCGCAACCAATAGCTTCTTGAATCTGGGCCAAGGTTTTTGAAACTTCAATTTTCAAAGACGAATGTGCCTACACACCATCGTTTTCTCACAATGTTCTAGCAAAGCGAGGTTACGTTCTCACCACTTTTTCCATTGAAGCTTGCTTCATAACTAGCTTCTGGGCATGTGCGGGTGTAAAAACGTCTTTTTAAACGACGTTTTTTGCTACACACGGTCAATTTCTGTGAAGTAAAAAACGACGTTTTGAAAAACGACACATAAAATTGAAGCATGCTTCAATTTTTTTTGGGTTGTTTTTTACAAGACATAAAACGACGTTTTCCCCCACACACGGTCAATTAAAGTGACGTTTTTAAAAACGTCGTTTTTTTTCATCACATAAAGTGATGGTGTGTACGCGGCATCATACTCGAGTCAATACGTAAAATTAGGCTTATATTCGGGTATATGCAGTGGCCCAGATTCAAGAAGCACTTGCGCCCGTGCAACCATAGGTTGCGCGGCGCAAGTGCTTACTTGCTCCGGTGTAACGAGTGCCCCTGATTCAGGAACCTCGTTACACCGACTGCAGCCTAGGATATGACAGACATAAGCCTCCTTATGCCTTCATATCTCAGGCTGCATTCTTGCGTTGGCCGCTAGGGGGCGCGGCCATTGTGATCGGCGTATAGTATGCAAATTGCATACTACCACCGATTCACAAAAGTTGCGCGGGCCCTGCGCACGCAAGGTACGGAGTTTCCATACGGCGACTTTAGCGCAAGGTTGCTCCTGCTGTAGCAGGGGCAACCAATGCTAAAGTATAGCTGCGCTTCCCGCTCGTGAAATTTAAATTTCACGTCGTTTACGTAAGTGAATAGTGAATGGCGCTGGACGCCATTCACGTTCACTTAGAAGCAAATGACGTCCTTGCGACGTCATTTGCCGCAATGCACGTCGGGAAAGTTTCCCGACGGAGCATGCGCTGTTAGCTCGGCGCGGGAGCGCGCCTAATTTAAATGATTCCCGCCCCCGGCGGGATCATTTACATTAGGCAGCCTTACGCCCGGCTATTTAGCATAGCGCCCGCGCAATTTACGGAGCTACTGCTCCGTGAATCGCGGGCATTTCAAAATATTTGCGTGGGCGCAGAGCAAAACTCGTTGCCCACGCAAATATTGCACGGATCTACCTGAATCTGGCCCAGTGTTTTTATTAGCTAGACATTGTGAATTAGTCCTGTAGCTTACAAAAGAAGCAATGCAATTACCAATGGCTGTCACTGTAGATTGCACATTAGAGAAGAGGGGGGGGGGGGTGATGTGGCGCTTGATAAAATTAACATTATCATTAAAAATTCCTAAATAAATGACCAAAAATGTAATTCCTTCTGTGCAGATGAACAAATGAAGGTGAAAATAAGTAGACTGAAATTATTCAATTCCTTATGAGCAAACAAAATACCAAGTGCAAAATCAAGCATAAAGTTCAGCAGTATTGTGCAATCAAGTGCAAAAAAAAACTTTCCAGTTTTCCAGAAAGATGACCAGCCGCTATGATCGTTTCTATGGTGTAGGAAGTCGCTGATTGAAAAAGCTGATATCCGTCGGCAAGTGGGCCGGCACGGTTAGTTAAAATATGTTTTGTTTTTTTACTTTTTATCACTTTTTTTTTATTATTATTTGTAGCTTGTCACTTACTTTTTTTAATTTTTGTATAATTTTCTTATTATTTTCCTTATAATTTTTCTTATTCTTTACTTTTTTATTTTATTTGAATTATTATTTCTTATTTTTATTTTTTTTATCAATTCTGTTCACTTAACTTAAACAATTCCCTGTGTGATAGCAATTGGACGTGACATGTTCTCTTTATTGACCCTGTCACCTCCAAAACAAGAGTCCTAGCACTGTGCTAGAACTCCTGTCACAGCTGAGATGGGAAGAGCACAGCTCTCCCCTCTCACTGTGTACATCGGCAGCAGGGACAGGAGAGGGCGGAGTTCTGAAGACAGAGCCAGCAAAGAGAGGTATGTGGGGTGGGGGGGAGGGGAGGACGGACATGAGCACATATTTTACAAGTGAGTTTGGCGACATCGCCGAAATCAGTTGTTAACGAGCGAGCGGATTCCCCCATAACTTACCGCCCTTAACTGTATGTTCCGGGCGTCTCCATGCCACTGCCGCCCCTTGGCGCCCTGCCGCCCCAAGGCCTGGCCTCAGTGGCCTTGTGGGAAATCCGGGCCTGCCTACATCGCAGTCAGGAAAATAACGCATGATGGCCACTGGATAATGAATGAATGAATGACTTGTATAGCGCAACTCATGCGAACTGAATCGCCTCTGGGCGCTTTTTCCAGCCAGAGCCTGCTTGGCTGGTGCGGTCATTTTACCCCGTAGGATCGTGACACGCTTGGGACACACAGTCATACACACAGATATACATATATATACTGGGCCAATTTGGACAAGATCCAATTTACCTACCAGCATGTCTTTGGAGTGTAGGAGGAAACCGGAGTACCCGGAGGAAACCCACGCATGCACAGGGAGAACATGCAAACTCCAGGCAGATGGTGTCGTGGTCGGGATTCGAACCAGCGACCCATTTTTTTCCAGGAGCTCTTCCTGTTGGGTCTGAAAGAGTGACCCTCCCGAGGGCGAGAACTGTCCCAGTAGTAATCGGCACACGTACCTACCAGTAGGACGCTGTGGCTCCTGGGCTCCAGACAGGCAGGGTTTTTCCAGCCGCAGCACGCCTTGGATCCAGGACCATCCACCTTCTTCCTGGCCGCCTCTCCCCCTCCGCAGGCTTTCCCCCCCGGGAGGCTCACAAGGTAGGCTCCTACTCAGAGCTATCCACACCTCCCCGGGGCCCGTAAGCGGCCGTCCTTTTCAGGACAAGCCGCGGCGGCGGCCTAAGCTTTTACCATCGGGGAAACGGCCCCCCTCCTTCTCACCCCCCATCTCCGGACCCCCGACCACCAATCGGAACCTGAGGTACCCCCCCTCGGCCTCCGACAGCCAGCAAACCGGATCCTGGCCCTCGGGCCACCTCGTGGAACAATTCGCGGCAGCCGCATTTAGGAAAGACCGCGGCTTCATCCGCGGCCTAGCGGCTCGCCGCACCAAAACAGCCAGCATCCGTCCTCAATCTATAGTAAGCCCCCTCGTACCCCAGGAGGACTCCCCCCCCCATTAGACACCCCTCTGTCTTTCTCTCCCCCCCCCCCCCCCCCGCTCGAGCTAACCATCCAGCGGCAGGCCATCCAGACCAGGACCCCTGATCAGGGGCTATCTGAACTCTCTCCCCCCCCCAACCCAATAACCACAAGCTGCTCCTACTGGACATATTCAGGAGAGAGTATATTCCCCCCTCCCCCCCCTCCATGCATTAGGCCCTAACAGCCATAGCTTTCTCACATTTTTTTTTTTTTTTTGATACAGGGCACGTCCGATCGCCTCTGAGGGGTCAGGAAGGAATTTTTTCCCCTATCCTCAGCATATTGGCACAGCACAGGTAGGGTTTTTTGCCTTCCTCTGGATCAAAAAAAATAGGAAGGAAGGATTCAGTGAATCCTCCTGAAATACCCCCCATCCCAAATAGACATCATTCCCCCACGCCTCGTGGCGACAATGGCCAAGCTGAAATACTCCGCAGAAACTATACGGAGATTACAGCCATTTGCCTCAGGATTATTAGCCGCCACCAAAAAAGCTCTAAGGACTGAGCATATTTTTAGAATCGATCGACGATCGACACGGCGAAATTACATCCACTTACCGCAGCCCAAGCGAATATCATGCGCTCTGGTTAACACAAGATCAGCAGTAAGACACCGATTGGAAATCCATGATTTCAATCTACAATGCGACTTAGACTGTCTCTTTATTACAGAAAGCTGGCTCACAGCTGACTGTAACACCATTCTAGGTGAACTGGTGCCAGAAAATTATCGCATTATAACAGAAAACAGAGTGGGGCAAAGAGGAGGAGGCCTGGCAGTGATCCATAAGACTAACCTCGCGATCACTAAACCAGCCCTTCAGTACTCACTTCCATTCATGGAAACCCTCACTCTGCAACTACAAACAAACCCCCAGGAGACCGTTCATATTTTTCTCTGCTATAGACCACCGGGTCCAAAATCGCAGTTTCTCTCACCCTGGACAGAATTCATGTCCACTTTCACCCTAAATAGCAAACACCTTTTGCTACTCGGGGATTTCAACCTCTGAGCAAACTCCTCACAGGATCCCGTGGCCGACGCCTGCATTGACCATCTGGAAGGACTAGGTCTGCAGCAACTAGTATGTGGGCCCACACATACCTCCGGTCACACGCTCGACCTGATTTTCAGACAAGATCTGGAAATAAACATTTTGGAAAATGAACCGTTGCCATGGACAGATCACCATGCAATTAAATTCATAGTTTCCATAATTCCACCATTAATAAAAATACCTAAGCCGGTGATAACACACTGGGCTAGATCTCAGAAGAAGCTCCACTCGGAACTCTTCAAATCTACCTTAGGTAATAAAATAAAAATAATCCAACCACCTCAAACAGCCTCTGAAACACTGGACGCCATAAATACAGCCCTATTACAGTCAGCCGACTTAATAGCGCCGAAACGCAAGACCTGCATCCGGAAAAACAACTCCGGCTGGTTTAACAACCAGCTGTCGTTACTGAAGCAAGAGCGCAGAAGGGCGGAAGCCGCCTGGAAAAGAAACGCTTCAGAGGAGAACCTCACCATCTACAAGGCAATAACAAGAAAATACCATAAAGAGATCTTCAAAGCCAAAAAATATCACTTTTCCAATGCCATCACTAACGCCATAAACTGCCCTCGCGAACTCTTCAAACTGGTCACTCAGACCATGAATCCAGGATGTCTTGAACCCCCCAGTTCAGACACCCAGGAATTCTGTAATGAATTATCGGATTTCTTCATCAATAAAATCGAGAGAATCCGGGAAAGCATTCAGCAAATCAATACCCCCCTCAACCCCCCCCTCAATCATTCACACAACACCCATAGAAATTTGGTAGAATCTACAAAGTTCACTCTGAAACCCATCTCCATCGATGCCGTTAAAAATATCATCAGTACTTTGCGAAACAGCACAGCGCCTAATGATATTATCCCCGCTAAACTGCTGAAGGAATGTGCCGATATCCTGGCGCCGCCTATCACGCAGCTTATAAATCAGTCATTCAAGGAAGGCATAGTGCCCTCACAGCTGAAAGAGGGCACAATTCAGCCCATCTTGAAAAAACCCACCCTAGACCCCAAGGACCCAATTCACCGCCGTCCGATAACAGGCCTAACCGCCCTCTCCAAGGTATTGGAAAAAGTAGTGGTACAACAGCTGCAACAGCATCTGGACACCCATAATCTACTTGATCCATTTCAATCGGGTTTCCGTCCTGGACACGGGACGGAAACAGCATTGCTCAAAATTTGGGATGACGCCCTCGAGGCCGCAGACGAAGGAGAATCCTGTCTCCTGGTTCTGTTGGACCTAAGCGCAGCTTTCGACACGGTAGACCACAAACTGTTACTGACTCGGCTAGCTGAAGTAGCCAGAGTCACAGAAGGTGATTTAGCATGGTTCTCCTCCTTTCTGGAAAACCGATCACAAACAGTGAAATTGGGACCTTTCACTTCTGAAAAACGCACAGTTTCATGCGGAGTCCCCCAGGGATCCCCTCTGTCACCCGTGCTGTTCAATATATACCTTCGCCCTCTCTTTGAAATTATCAGTAGCCAAAAACTACTCTATCACTCTTATGCAGATGACACGCAACTGTATTTTCGCATCCGCAACAAAAAGGATCATCATCCAAATCTAGAGACATGCCTCTCTTTGATAGAAAACTGGATGACTAAGAGTTATCTTAAACTCAACAGTTCCAAAACAGAACTTCTTCTGTTACACGCCAGCCGTAAGAGTCAACGGACAACAACCTGGACACCCCTGCCAATTCTGGGACAAATCATCACCCCTAGCTCCAAAGTCAAAAGTCTCGGGGTCATCTTCGACACCTACATGACAATGGACGCACAAATAGGGTCAGTAGTCAGCGGATCCCACCATCTGCTGCGCCTACTACGCAGACTTATTCCATTTATCCCCAAAGAGGATATAGCAGTCGTGGTGGGAACAATTGTGAACTCCAGGCTGGACTATGCAAATGCCCTTTACCTCGGACTTCCAAAGTACCAAATCGCTCGCCTGCAAGTCGTACAAAATACGGCCGCCAGACTTGTGACTGGGAAAAAAACATGGGAATCAATCTCACCTTCGCTGAGAACCCTTCACTGGTTGCCAGTAAAGGACAGAATTGCTTTTAAAGCACTCTGCCTGACACATAAGTGCATCCATGGGAAGGCTCCGCAATATCTTTGCGACAAGATAAAAGCTCACAACGCCAATCGCATTCTGCGATCCACCAATCAAAATCTGCTTCAGATACCCAAAGCCAAATTCAAGTCCAAAGGAGAAAGAAGATTTGCGCTCCAAGGTCCCAGACTATGGAACGCTTTACCAACCAGCATTCGGTTAGAGGAAAACCACCTGACCTTCAGAAGAAAGATCAAAACGCATCTCTTTTGATATCAAGAGAGACAGGAACAACGAGCGCCCAGAGGCGATTTAGTTCGCATGTGCTGCGCTATATAAGTTTTTTCATTCATTCATTCATTTGCTGCTAGGCGAAAGTGCTACTCACTGCACCACTGTGAGCTGACGATCTTAAGAAATGCACATAAATACATTAGCCATTCGTCTACAGATCTACAATCTGAGCATAAAAGCTGTACAAAGGAGGATCCATCAAAAACTCATTGGCACAGTAAGATAAAACACATAAAAAAACACATAAAACCCCTGCCTAAACCTTACCAAAATAGTAGAAGACATAGGGAGACATCTAGTGGACAGACTAGAGTCTGCAAGAACTATGTCATCCGAATGGAAGGTTTTGTTTCCTCTCTTGATGACATCATTCTTGCAGACCACTAGATGTCTCCCTATGTCTTCTACTATTTTGATAAGGTTTAGGCAGGGTTTTTTTTGTTTTATGTGTTTTTCTTTTGTGTTTTTTTTGTGTTTCACAAACGTATACCCTACTGTGCCAATGAGTTTTTGATGGATTCTCATGAAGCGAGGGCTGGAACGCGGGTGGCTTACATACTTCCTGGTTTGAGGATGGCGTGCGCTCCACTACATGCCCACGGAGAGCGAGGAGAGGCATTAGATCTACTAGAGGTATCCCTGACCATCGACTTATCGCTGCTCAGGAGGAGTCGCAGTAGGGTAAGGCTGTATTGCTTATACCTTTCAGAACTGGTCTGGCCTCTACCCCATGTACATCCTTTACCACCCTGAGGCTGGTATAGTCAATGGGGCTAGTCTATGAGACACCTCCTTTGGAGGTGGGTATTTTTAAGTTCCATCCCCTAGGGTGTGAGTGGCCGAGACCGAGGGGAGGGACTGGCCAATTGGGGGTCGTCTATCCTTGGACTCCTTTACACATGTGCATATGTATATATTTGAGGGCTTTCATGAGAGAGCGATAACGGACCATCTAGGCTCTGAGGAAAGGGGTGCGCCCCAGAAACGCGTCAACCATTTCGGTGGCTTGTTATCATCCGATCCTCGCCATCAACAGGTTTTGCTGGCGGTGCCGAGAACCAGTCTGATTGCTTGACAAGCGTTCTTTGTAACTCCCTTTGTGAGTATGATTATTGCTTTTTATTTTATTTAATAAAACCTTTTATACGGTAACACATTAGGTCGGTGCGCCCTCCTTTTTCTTTTCTTTTTATAGTTGCATGAATTCCCATGGTTCTGAGGAGGACTGCAAGATTGTAGACTTTTCCTTAAAATTAGACTACGCTGCCCTTTAACGGAAACACCAGAGCGCAGGAGATTTCTGTGTGCTAATGTATTTATGTGCATTTCCTAAGTTGCGCAAAAGTTATAGCGTCTACAAAATAGGGGATAGTTTTATGCCATTTTTATTATTATTTTTTTTTTACTAGTAATGGCGGCGATCTGCAATTTTTTTTATCGGGACAGCGACATTATGGCGGACACATCGGACACTTTTGACACTATTTTGCAACCATTGTCATTTATACAGCGATCAGTGCTATCAAAATGCACTGATTACTGTGTAAATGACACTGGAAGGGAAGGGATTAATCACTAGGGGGCGATGAAGGGGTTAAGTGTGTCCTAGGGAGTGATTCTAACTGTTAGGGGGAGGAGCTACCAGTGACATGTCACTTATCACTGTTCCCGATCACAGCGAACATTCGATCAGTGATATGTCACTAGGCAGAACAGGGGAAAGCCTTGTTTACAAAGGCATCCCCCTGTTTTGCCTTTGCCGACCGGGATCACGGGCCACCCGGGAACATCGAGTTCCCAGGACCCGCGAGCGCACTCACGAGGCACGCGACAGGCGTGTGCCTGCTGGACGCCAAATTTAAAGGGACGTACAGGTACGCCCATTTGCCTGCCCGTGCCATTGTGCAGACGTATATCTGGGTGCGGCGGTCGCTATGTGGTTAAACCAGTGCCAGTCACAGTTGTACTGTAAGCACGCAATTTCAAAAGGGGCCTGTCCTTGACATACCGTATTTATCGGCGTATAACGTGCACTGGCGTATAACGCGCACCCCAATTTCAGAGGGAAGTTTCAGGAAAAAAAACATTTTTTTAGTTTTGTGGTTCATCTGCAGCCTCAATGCAGCCTAGCCTGTGCCCAAATGCAGCCTGTGCCAAAAATGCAGCCTGTGCCCAAATGCAGCCTGTGCCAAAAATGCAGCCTGTGCCCAAATACAGCCTGTGCCCAAATGCAGCCTGTGCCAAAAATGCAGTCTGTGCCCAAATGCAGTCTGTGCCCAAATGCAGCCTGTGCCTAAATGCAGCCTGTGCCCAAATACAGCCTGTGCCCAAATGCAGCCTCACCTTCTCTCGTGGGAATCGCCGAGCCGTCATCCGAGCCGAGCCGTCATTTCCTGTTCATTCGGCGGCAGTCACACACACACACACAGTCCCGCCTCCGCCATCGGCATTGGACCAGCTTCTGTGATTGATAGAACACTGGTCCAATGCCGGTGGCGGAAGCGGGAATGTGTGTTTGACATGTGCTGAGTAAACGGGAGAGACGGCGCGATAATTTCCCGCGGCGCACGGCGGCACTCGTCCCCCTCCTTCCCCTCCGAGCCGAGGTACACACAGGTACAGTATCGGCGTATAACGCGCACCCGTGATTTTCCCATATTTTCAGGGGGAAAAAGTGCGCGTTATACGCCGATAAATACGGTAAGTGCTGGACAGGTGGCCTACTTCCAATTTTTCATCAAGGGCATAGCCCATTACAGCAACTGTAATGCTGGAAAGGTCAAGAAGCCGCAGCAATCTGTGACATGCCATAAAGAAAAAAGGGGAGGGCAGGAGGGTGGGCAGCTCTTCCAGCCACGTTCTTCAAAAGACCCAGAATTCCCTGGGGGGGCAATACTTTCCTGAGCTCAGGCCCAGCCCATTCCCCATAGTTCAACCAATGCTTGGATGACCACTCAATCCACCTTGTCCGGCACCTGGCTATGCCCCCATCACTCAAGTCTCTCTTTCCCTATAGGGGCTCAAGAGGCCTTCAGTACAAGTTTGTAAGTATGGCGTCCCAGAATATAGAGCATCCATTCTAAATCAAGGTTCTGTAGACCCCTCCAGAGGTGTCTAGAGGTTCTTTGAACGGTGGCTTACTGACCTCCCTTGTGATGGTGCTTGCATAGTTACAGGGCCAGCGTTACTCGGTAGAGCAAGCGCCAATTATCTTTTCATCTGCCTGTAGGAGTGTCATTCTGATCACCCTGAAGGAGGCATTATTCCTACCAACCATTAAAATAGAGGCATTTTTTCACTGATCCCCCCAACAAATTAGTTTTAGCAGGGGTTCCCCAAGACCTCCAAATTACTTTAAGGCTAGGTTCACAATTCACCGGATGCAGTGTTATGTGCAAACCCAAACAAGCCATGTTGGAACAGGAAGGGGCCATCCCAAAACTGTTCCCACAAAGTTGGGAGCATGAAATTTCCCAAAATGTCTTGGTATGGTGTCGCCTTAAGAGTTCCCTTCACTGGAACTAAGGGGCCAAGCCCAACCCCTGAGAAACAACACCGCACCATAATCCCCCCTCCCAAATGTACCTCAGTTTTTTCGCCAGTGTTTAAGGTGGTTGGTCACGTTGAACTTGTGCTAAGAAGAAAAAGGTCTTTTGATGGTCTTCTGCGGAGGCCTAGGAGCTATAACCAGATCCATACCTCGGGCCGATATCAAAAGCCTAAGATGGGTGGTACCCCGGCCTTGTGTAAAGAAGAAACAAGGTTTGCCTGTGATGTCTCTCTGTGGAGGTCTGGGCTCCTGGGATCCAGGCTTTGGTGTACTAATACATCTGTGGCACAAAAAGTTACTGACAGAGTCTTCTACAGGTCCAGGTATGAGGTTCCTCTAAAGCAGTGTTTCTCAATTCCAGTCCTCAGGCCCCCCCAACAGGTCAGGTTTTCAGGATTTCCATTATTTTGCACAGGTGATTTGATCAGTTTCACTGCCTTAGTAATCACCACAGCCTTTTCATCTGAGGGAAATCCTGAAAACCTGACCTGTTGGGGGGGCCTGAGGACTGGAATTGAGAAACACTGCTCTAAAGGAACCCATGGTAAACCTGAAGGTTGACACAACATACCCGCCGTTATGGGTGAAAGCTGGATCTACTTTTTAGTAGCTTTCCTGCGGCGTAGATAAGGTAAGAGAGGATAATTTTTAAAATAAAGGTTCTCTTCTGTGAGTAAGATGTCTTTCCTAGTTTTCACCACTAGAGGGAGTAAGTACATATCTGGTGTATTCTTACATAGCCATCCAGGACACGCTCAGTAAAGTCGGTCAGTTAAACACCACTCACCTCCTCCGCTGCAGGCTCTGCCACAAACGCATACAGGGGTCCCCCCAAGAAACCCCAGGGATCTGCTCTCCCTTCCTCTTTGCCTTGGGCGCCGCCATGACGGTCGGTGCATGTGCGTGCGTGTGCCAGGAGCACGCTTTTTGTACTGTCTAAAGGCAGATGGAGAGGGCCGTGGTTGCTTGTGCCCATGCGCAGGCATGGCGCACCTGTGTGCAGGCGCCAAGAGGCTGATTTAAAGCCCAGCACACCAGAAGTCTTCTGTAAAGCGGTATAGACACCGTAGGCTGTAAGCATCCCTGTGGATTGAACCAGGCAAACCTAAGACTCCTACTTGGCATCAGGTTGTGCAGTTAGCTGATATTTGTGAATTGAGGATGGTGAGGTTTAGAGCATATGTGCTAGGGGGTGCTTTGGGAGGGAAGAGGAAATGTGCTGGGGGGGTCAAACTTCAAATCTGCCCCCCTCCTTCTAGCACAAGTCCTCTCTAACCCAAAACAAAGCACCCCCTAGCACATATCCTATAACCCCCACCCCTTCCCTAAAATAACTCCTGGCAGCATGATTGTTACCAGCCTCCCTTTCAAATCACCATGTCCCCCCAAGACTCCTGTAATTACAGACCTCAGCCCCGGCCCCCAGGCTGATGCTGTAGCGCGATGTCCCCCCTCCTCTGTTTTTCCTCCTGGCCTGTGTACTTGTCATATCTGAGCAGAGAAGGAGGCGTTGTAAAGTGAGTGCAGCCGGCAGGGAGAGGAATGCGATTGCGGTGTTTGGGACCATAGACGTCTGTCTCTGCCTCACTCCCTTCTCCCCGCACATTGTGTGAAGCTAAAGAGATCCCAGGAGGAAGAGGAGGGAGCTGCGGCGCCCCTCTCAATGTGACTACAGTGCCAGTCCGAACCTGGTGTTCCCCTCTGGCAGTTGTCACCCGGGTGTGGGCCGCACCCCCATAGTGACGCCACTGCGCCTCCCCCTCTGCCTCAGCACCAGCCCTGCAATCCAGGGACAAATCCAGGAACAGACAGGCTCCGGGGACAGTGTCTTCAATCCAGGGACTGTCCCCTGAAACCGGGGACGTCTGGTCACTCATTACTGTGCAGAGCAAAGGACATTGATAGCTGGATTCAGGTAGAGTTAGGTCGGCGTATCAGTAGATACGCCGACCTAACTCGGAATTTGCGCCGACCTAAGTTTAAGTGTATTCTCAAACAGAGATACACTTAAACCTATCTAAGATACGACGGCTTGCGCCGTCCTATCTTAGGGTGCAATATTTAGGCTGGCTGCTAGGTGGCGCTTCCACTGCGGTCGGCATAGAATATGTAAAACACTAGATACGCCGATTCACGAACGTACGCCCGCCCGACGCAGTACAGATACACCGTTTACGTAATGCTTTATCAGGCCTAAAGTTATTCCATCAACGAGTTGGAATAGTAATGTTAAAGTATGGCCGCCGTTCCCGCTTCGAAATTCGCAAATTTTACTTTGTTTGCGTAAGTCGTCCATGAATAGGAATTTAGGTCGTTTATGTCCACGTCGAAATCAATAGGCCCGTGCGGCGTAACTTAGCCGCAATGCACACTGGAAAATGTAGGCGCACGGCGCATGCGCAGTTAAAAAAAAAAAAACGTCAATCACGTCGGGTCAAGCTCCATTAACATAAAACACGCCCCTCAGCCAAATTTGAATTAGCCGCCCTTACGCCCGCCCGATTTAGGCTACGCCGCCGTAACTTAGCAGGCAAGTACATTGTGAATCATGTACTTGCCTCGCTAACTTACGGCGGCGTAGCCTAAATGCCTTAAGCTATGCCGCCGCAAGTATGCGTTTGCCATCTTGAATCTAGCTATTGGAATCTAAAATAAAATTGTCTTTCTAGGTATTATCAGTCATGTGAAGTTGCGATGAGCCCCTCCCCAGCCTCCGGCCCAGGCTGGTTAGTTATAGGGTGACTTTCTAGGAAATTTATAACTACGCGATTTGTAAGGCTGATACATGTCTTTGAGCCAAATTGTACAGTACCTGGAACAGGAGCCAGCTCATATCTCTGCAGCATTGGGGTTGTCAAATGACATTCTGATTATTTAAAGAGACCCTGTCACCAACTTAAATAAATTGCAGGTGAAAGAATGAAAAACAGGAATTTTCAATGCTTGCAGTGTTTTCTTTTCTTTTCCATAAAATGCTTTTCTATTCACTTTCAATGTGCCTCTGAGCTTGCTAGAAAATGTAACTTCTTCAGAAAAATCAGTTCCCAGCACAGACCCCTCCCTCCTTGCACATCATAGCCCTCTCCTTTTTTGGTAGTGTTTAAATATTGTCTGTGCTGGTCCAGCTCCTTTGCCCTGCCCCCCCCTCATCTCCATACATGGCCTTTTATGCAGCAGTCAGGGTAGGAAGAAAGGAAAATACTAAAGAATGTCCCTTGAATGACAGCTGTGAGCAGTGGCGGTGCGTCCATAAAGAGTGCAAGACCACCGCCCCCTCTCTCCTGCACCGCTCTATCACCAATAGATAGATTCATGAATTGCATGAATCTACCTATTGTCGCCACTGCTGCCCCCTATTCAGGTGTCCAGGGGCCCCTGGAAGAAGTACGTTTTTTACGAAACGGACGTAGGGCGGAGCGGCGCGCTGTCGTCACCCAAACAAGCTCCAAACGTTCCCCAGTGGACGGGTGTCTGAATTTGTGTTCCGGCCCGCACATCAGATTCAAGGCGATCTTTTTACTGCATTTCTGTAAGTGCATTACTTTTTTTTAAAAATTAATCTTTTTACTCTTTTAATACACTATGTGGAGCCTTTATCATTGTTTTACATGGTGGACATTGCTGTCATCACTTGTGAATGAGACCCAATTGGATCACATATACGTCTGAACCACATGACTGGGAGTGATTGCCCTCTATATGCTGTCCATGATCCCCTGTAATAAGGGATCATGGAGTTCTGGTAAGAATCCAATCATGAAGCCCCTAAGGCCCCGTACACACGACCGAGTTTCTCGGCAGAATTCAGCCAGAAACTCGGTTCAGAGCTGAATTCTGCCGAGAAACCCGGCCGTGTGTACACTTTCGGCCGAGGAAGCCGACGAGGCTCTATTTCCTCGTTGTTCTATAGGAGAACTCGGCCCGCCGAGCTCCTCGGCGGCTCCAGGACTGAACACGCCGAGGAACTCGATGTGTTTGGCACGTCGAGTTCCTCGGCCGTGTGTACGGGGCCATACACACTATCAGTTTTCCTGATGGTTTTCTCTTCAGGTTTACCAAAACCATCTAATATGAGGTCAAACCTTAAGCGTTTCAATTTGAATGCAATCAGGCAGGTCCTTGTACTACATGGTTTTGGTAAACCTGAAGAGAAAACCAGCAGGAAAACTGATAGTGTGTATGGGGCTTTAGACTGGTGGAGGATTGTATCACCGTTTCTTTTTGGTCATGTTATCTACTACATGATATTTGGCACAATTCACGGGTGTTCCGATGAAATCTTCGTCAAGAATTTATGGACTTTTTCGTTACAGTTCTAAATTTAACATTTATATTTACTTGCTTTGTTTTACTTTGATTTTCAGTAGGGCTGATCCTAAGCAGGGTGCACGGGGTGCTCCGCACCCAGGCGCTGCAGAGGTGGGGGCGCCGAAGCTCCAAAGTGCTCCCCTCCCTCCTCCTCGTCTGTGTCCAGAGGCAGAGCGCATGTAGCGGGTGCTGCGGTTCCCTATCCCGATTGCTCTCTCCGCTGGCAACTGACAAGAGCGCATACCTCCCACTGTCCCCAGAATCCGTGCTGGGTACCACAGCAGAGCCTATTACCGAAGCACGTACACAGCGGAGCACTAGGCTCCACTAATTAATTCTGTCCGGTGTGCATGGAGCAGTCTCCCGTCTGCCCCGCCCCCTCTGTGCTTGTCGGCTCTTCTCCCATAGGCGGTGTGATGAGGCTTCTGAGTTGGCTGGAGCTGCTGCCAATCATTCCGTGCACTCCCAGAAATGCTCTCCGAGTGCCACCCTCCAAATAACCAAAGATGCCACGTATGCCCCGCCCCCTGTAATGTGCTACTGCTCCCAGCGCGCCCGAGCAACAGGGATCTATTGGACAAGTACTGATCTATGGGGCCACCTGATGTGGGGAGGCTCTGATTGGGGCACCTGATGTGGGGGGCTCCGATGGGGACACCTGCTGTGGGGGGGCTCTGATGGGGACACCTGCTGTGGGGGGGGGCTATTATGGTGGGCAACTTCTGTGGGGGGGGGCTCTGATGGGGGGCAACTTCTGTGGGGGGGGCTCTGATGGGGGGACACCTGCTGGGAGGCTGATGGGGACACCTGATGGGGGACACTAATGAAGACTTCTTAGGGGAGCATCTCTGTGTTTGAGTCATAGCCATAGAAACATGTGTAAAGGGGGGGAGTTGGTAAGATGACCACACCCATGTGGGGGGCGCCAGAAATATTTCTGCACCCAGGCGTCTGTGACCCTAGGATCTGCCCTGATTTTCAGTTTTCAGTTTTTTGAAATGTATACACTGTCGGTATCACTATAATAATGTATATTAACATTGATGGGTGTTGATATGGTCATCTAGTGCCATCTAGTGGCTACCCACACCCATCACACAATATATATTTTCTGACACAGCTATATATAGCATTATATGTTACTGGTCTTTAAATACCACTGTTTGGTGCCTTTAATAGGCTTATATGTTTAGAATTAGCGCGATTTTTTATTTTTCTCACAATTTTCTTCTTGTACTTATTGTTTACTTGTTTATCGCAGCTCTCAGAGTGAATAGGCCAGGATTGGGCCGGAGGTTTCCTTTCCTTTTTTTCACTTCTTCTTGTCAATGGTATCTTAGCGCAGTTTTGTTTCTTTTTTCCTATCTGGATAAAACATACTACAGCAAAATGTACACTTCTAATGGAAAGAAAATGAGTCCAATCCCATTTAAAGTGACTCTTGGTTACAATTGTACCTGCACCTGGATATTACAAAAAGAAAGAAAAAAATGGCATGCCCCCCCCCCCCCCAGTCCATAACAGGTCCTTCGGGTCCGGTATGGATTTTAAGGGGAACTCCACACCAAAATTAAACAGTGTGGGCCCCCCCAAATTCATACCAGACTCTTATCTGAGCATGCAGTTCAGGAAAGGGGAGAGAGAGTGCCCCCCCCCCCCCAAACCAGGTAGGTGCTTTAGGTCACCCCAAAGCACATAGGGCCAGATTCAGGTAGAAGTGCGGCGGTGTAGCGTATCGTAGATACGTTACACCGCCGCAAGTTTTCATCGCAAGTGCCTGATTCACAGAGCACTTGCAATGAAAACGTACGCCGGCGGCCTCCGGCGTAAGCCCGCGTAATTCAAAGGGGCGTGTGTCATTTAAATTAAGCGCGCTCCCGCGCCGGACCTACTGCGCATGCTCCCTTTTGAATTACCTGCCGTGCTTTGCGCGAAGTGATGTAATTTTTTCCAACGGCGACGCGCGTAGCGTAATTCCGTATCCCCGGACGTCTTACGCAAACTACGTGAATTTTAAAATTTCGACGCGGGAACGCCGGCCATACTTTATACAGCACATACGTGTGCTGTGTAAAGTTAAGGCACCCAAAACGACGACTAACTTTGCGACGGGAAACTAGACTAGCGGCGACGTAGCGAATGCGAAAAACCGTCGTGGATCGCCGTAACTCCTAATTTGCATACCCGACACTGGTTTACGACGCAAACTCCCCCCAGCGGCGGCCAAGGTACTGCATCCTAAGATCCGACAGTGTAAAACTATTACACCTGTCGGATCTAAGGGATATCTATGCGTAACTGATTCTATGAATCAGGCGCATAGATACTCTGAGAGATACGACGGAGTATCTGAGATACTCCGTCGTATCTCTGCTGTGAATCTGGCCCTCTGTTCCCATGTTGATGGGGACAAGAGCCTCTTCCCAACAACCCTGGACTGTGGTGGTCAGGATTTAAGGACAGAGGGCTTATCGGAATCTGGCAGATCCTGGTCCCACCCCATGTACCACCAAAAAAGTGTCAAAAGGTAATAACCACAAGAAACGTTTTTTGACAAATCTTTTATTAAAAAAATTTAAATAAAAAAAAAAAAAATAGCAACCCTCAATGTATATCCATCGTCAAAAACGACGCTTGCCGAACCTAGGGGAAAAAAAACAAAAAAACTCTCCGCCTCCTGGGAGGCCTCCCGCTATATGCCTCCTCTGTGCTTTAACAGTTCTTATATAGGCAAGGAGCAAGGATCACATGGTGGTACTGCCCCTTCTAATGTCACATGATACCAGTTAAAAAAAAAAGAAATCCTGATAATTTCCCCAGAGTAGTACAGTGGTAAGACTTCACTGCTTTGGTCAGTGTGTTTAAAAAATAAATAAAAAATATAATGAAGAAAAAATAAAAAAAATATCTACCTTCTTTTTTACATACGGTCACCAGTCAGTATTCCTGATCACCGCCACAACAGTTATATAATGACATTGTACTTCACTGCTGACAATTTGTCTAAAAAATATTTTTTTTTTATTTTTTTTTAAAGTGGGTTGTAAAGGTTTGTTTTTTTATTTTCTAAATAGGTTCCTTTAACCACTTAACGACCACCTCCTGCACATATACGTCGGCAGAATGGCACGGCTGGGCACAAGCACGTACCTGTACGTTCTCTTAAGTGCCCCGCCGTGGGTCGCGGGCAGTCCGAAGCTCCGTGACCCCGGCCTCGGGGCCCGATCACCGCTGGAGTCCCGCGATCGGTCCCCGGAGCTGAAGAACGAGGAGAGGTGTGTGTAAACACAGCTTCCCCGTTCTTCACTGTGGCGCTTGATCATTGATCATCTGTTCTCTGATATAGGGAAACACGATCAATGACGTCACATGTCCAGCCCCGCCCCCTACAGTTAGAAACACAGATGAGGTCACACTTAACCCCTTCAGCGCCCCCAAGTGGTTAACTCCCAAACTGCAATTGTCATTTTCACAGTAAACAATGCATTTGTAATGCATTTTTTGCTGTGAAAATGACAATGGTCCCAAAAATGTGTCAAAATGTGTCCGATGTGTCCGCCATAATGTCGCAGTCACGAAAAAAATTGCTATTTTTTTTTACCAAAAATAGGTAGAAGAATACGTATCGGCCTAAACTGACAATTTTTTTTTTTTTATATCTATATTTTTGGGGGATATTTATTATAGCAAAAAGTAAAAAATATTGTTTTTTTTTTTCAAAATTGTCGCTCTATTTTTGTTTATAGCGCAAAAAACAAAAACCGCAGAGGTGATCAAATACCACCAAAAAAAAGCTCTATTTCTGGGAAAAAAAGGACGTCAATTTTGTTTGGGAGCCACGTCGCACGACCGCGCAATTGTCAGTTAAAGCGACGCAGTGCCGAATCGCAAAAACTGGCCAGTTGCTTTACCTGCCTAAAGGTCCGGGTCTTAAAGAGGAGTTCCACCTAAAAATGGAACTTCCTCTTAACCCACTCCTTGCCCCCTTACATGCCACATTTGGCATGTAATTTTTTTGGGGGGGGAGTGGGGGCTTTAGGAGAAGGGGACTTCCTGTCCTCCTTCTGCCGAGGGGCTGGAAAGGCGATTAGCTAAATCGCCTTTTCACAGCCCCTCCCTGTAGGCGAGCGCCTGTCAAATCGGATGGCTGCCGCTCGCGCATGCACAGTGGGTGCCCGGCCGTGAAGCCGAAAGCTGTCACTGCCGGGTGCCCACACTAAGAATGAAGACGTCGGCCGGCGAGGGGGGGCGAGGAGCGGAGCCGTGGAGCAGGTAAGTGTCAGTTTATTAAAAGCCAGCAGCTACACTTTTTCTAGCTGCTGACTTTTAATAAACTTAAAAAAAAAGGTGGAAAACCCCTTTAAGTGGTTAAGCTAGTCAAAAATAGGTACCAAAATGCACATCCAAAAAAGAAAACAAAGTGCAATAGTGAAAAAATTAGAAAATATTGACCCAATATTAAATCAATAAAACTGGTGCCAACAAAACAAAAAATTAAAAAAATTAAAACATTTGTGTCCACATCAAAGACAGCTGATAATAGTTTGCTGTAATCACGGAGAGAAACACAAATCTTCATCCAATATTTCAGTCGATGGAACACATTTAATACACAGAGGGGTGGCTTACCAGATCAGATGGACCTCTATTGCGGAGATCTTGGGAGCTCAGCACACCAGGGGTCACTTGAGGAAATCCAAGGCAGCTAGACACTGATCCAATAGCTTATCCGTTTTTCTCCAGACTTCCGAGGGCTGCAACTGATCCTATTAGAGGGAGTATCCACTCCCAATGGGATAGCGTGATATGCAGGAATATTAAAGAGGAAACAAAAAAGGCTTCATGGTGCAGTATGATTTAAAAGATCAAAGCCCCTTTATTTGAAAAAAGCGGGTTACTGACTGTAACGGAATGACCCGGGACAAACAGAGACTTTGTGAGGATGGAGGATACTCCTGTGTCAGCGTCACTGATAACTCTTGGGTCTGAGTCCACTCTGTGCCCCTTGGGCATGGAGTGGCAAGTGAATCGTAATTCATGGATTACATGAGATTTGACATCACGGACAGTTCATATTGCAGGATCTTGAGAGACTACAAGATGTTGGTTAATTGTGACCCCAACCAGTCAATATTCTATGACTCATTTCTATGATTAGTCTAGTGACATGCTAATTGCATCAGGGCTTGGAGGACATTCCATTGTCCTTGTGTAAAGGTGTTGTAACGGACAGGTGTTAATCCCAGGTCTGCTCCCAGAACTCTAATTATGCATACTAAAGACTGCTTATGTGTGATAACCCTGTCTACAATCTATTGATGCTCAGAGGTGTCAAGCGGTATGCAGAGACGGAGTGGGTGAAGGCTTTTGTTGTTAGTAATTGAGGAATGTTTAGTAATTAGCCTTAGTGTGTGATTGGGGGGGGGGGGGGGCAGTTTGATTGTTCCTGTAAATTCTGTGACCTGTTGTACTATATAAAAAGACTGAGAAAAATCATTAAGGTATCATTACATTTGGAACAAGTACAGAGCTGCGTGTCTCGTCTTGATTCTGGGAAAATGGGATGCCTGCTGGTCTGTCTGTGTGTCAGATGAGCTGTTGTCGTGGATGGGATGGAAGGTCGTAAACGGTGGTGACCGTTACAGTGGTGGCACAGCAGTGGGATAATTCCATCGCTTAAAGGACGGCGACAAGGACACAGGACGATGGAGACGCTGTATGAACGGCTGAAGCTCTCTTCCCTCAAGGACTTACTGGAGAGCCGGGGCAGATCGGCCTGCAACCGTAAGAGAAGGGACATTATCGCACAACTTGTCGAAATGGATAGAGCTGAGAGGCCCAGCGTAACAGACAGGACACCCGATGAAGAGTTTTGGGACCGGGCTGTTAGACGTGGACTGGCACAGTATGGACCTAATCCTCCACCGGAGATCATAGACCGGGTTATAGCGGCTGTGGATGCCACTTGGCCAGAGCAAAGAGGTGCTGCAGCAGCAGAAGTCACAGCAGCACCAACTGAAGAGAGGGGAGAGGTACAGATGCCAGTCACCATGGAAGTGGAGTTCCAGGGAGCCGGGGCAATTGGCCCCTCTCCCCAGCAACAAGCTGTGGTGGTAAAGCATTTACTCCCAGCTGAATCTCTGGCGGCAGGGCAGGATGCTACTGGCTGTGGCACACAACTGCAGCTTGAGCTGACATCGGGGGATGGGACTGTGGTCTCCCCCCAAAGCGACCCAGCAGAAGAGCTGGCAACAGAGCAGAGCGCCACAAGCCTCTGCTCTCACCTAGCAGGAGAGGGAGTTCCTGTGGGAGTGGATGGGACTGTGGTCTCCACTCCAAGCGACCCAGCAGAAGAGCTGGCAACAGAGCAGAGTGCCACAAGCCTCTGCTCTCTACTAATGGAAGAGGGAGTTCCTGGGGCAGTGGATGGGACTGTGGTCTCCACTGACACAACCCCAGAAAATGGTGCGTCACCGAGACAGCAGGATGTCGGCTTGGCTTTGCAAGCATCAGGGGATTTTCTACCACCAGTGGATGGGACTTCAGTCTCCACTGGTATACCCCAGGGATGGGGGGCAGTTGGCCCAGATCCCCAGCAGCATGAGGAACTGAGCCCAGTCACCCTGTCTTCTCTCCAGCGGCTGAAAGGACTCCAGGGAGAAGGGCCAGTCCAGGCCTCTCCCCAGCGGCAGGCAGATTCTCTGAGAGAGACAGAGGTTGGTTGGGTGAGTAATGCTCTGTTTGGAGCCATTTATTTGGGGTACGGTATGGATACCAGCATTGGAGGACTGGATCTACTGACTGACTTCGGAGTCAACCCGTTCGGGGTCTCCTCCTGTGTCAGTCTCCCACCGAAAGGGGAGAGATGTAACGGAATGACCCGGGACAAACAGAGACTTTGTGAGGATGGAGGATACTCCTGTGTCAGCGTCACTGATAACTTTTGGGTCTGAGTCCACTCTGTGCCCCTTGGGCATGGAGTGGCAAGTGAATCGTAATTCATGGATTACATGAGATTTGACATCACGGACAGTTCATATTGCAGGATCTTGAGAGACTACAAGATGTTGGTTAATTGTGACCCCAACCAGTCAATAATCTATGACTCATTTCTATGATTAGTCTAGTGACATGCTAATTGCATCAGGGCTTGGAGGACATTCCATTGTCCTTGTGTAAAGGTGTTGTAACGGACAGGTGTTAATCCCAGATCTGCTCCCAGAACTCTAATTATGCATACTAAAGACTGCTTATGTGTGATAACCCTGTCTACAATCTATTGATGCTCAGAGGTGTCAAGCGGTATGCAGAGACGGAGTGGGTGAAGGCTTTTGTTGTTAGTAATTGAGGAATGTTTAGTAATTAGCCTTAGTGTGTGATTGGGGGGGGGGGGGCAGTTTGATTGTTCCTGTAAATTCTGTGACCTGTTGTACTATATAAAAAGACTGAGAGAAATCATTAAGGTATCATTACATTTGGAACAAGTACAGAGCTGCGTGTCTCGTCTTGATTCTGGGAAAATGGGATGCCTGCTGGTCTGTCTGTGTGTCAGATGAGCTGTTGTCGTGGATGGGATGGAAGGTCGTAAACGGTGGTGACCGTTACACTGACATTAGAGAAAACTTTTTCGGCAGAATAGTTTTAAAAGCAGGCTAAAAACATCCAGCAGCGGCTCAGGCCGATCAGCTGGGGCGTGGTGACGTCAGCCCGCCCCGGCCTGAGCCGCAAGCTTACTGAGGAGGAACAGGAAGTGAGAAATTCAGACAAAGAAAAAAAACATTTAGAAGGAAAATGGAAGGAAAAGGTAAGTGAACCAACAATGCACAAGCTTAAAGGAAACTATTTAGAAAATAAAAACGAACCTTTACAACCCCTTTAAGTTCTTCATATTCCAAAAAATTGTGACAAAAAATTACAACTTCAAAAAAAATTACCATGCCTCTTACTAAATACTTTGGACTGTCTACTTTTCATAAAGGGGTCATTAGGGGAGTATCTGTACTGTCCAGGTGTTTTTCAGGTCTCAAGAAATTAGATTAGGCCATCAGTACATCAGGATTGGTCAACGTTCCTACAGACTAAATAATAGGGTTGTCCCGATACCGATACCGAGTATTTGCGGGAGTACTTGTACTCGCGCAAATACCCCCGATACCTAAATAGAATACTTTCCCCCCCCCGCCGCTGCTGCCGCATCGAAAGCCACCGCATGGGTTAAACGGCGTGCGGGAACATCACAGCTTTCATTTGAATAGATGTAGTGTTCCCGCGCGTATAGACACTCCCCCTTGCTCGGGATTGGATGGGTGATCGTGATCTGTCCAATCCTGAGCAAGGGGGAGTGTCTATACGTGCGGGCAAAACAGCTATTCAAATGGATGCTGTGATTTTCTCCATGCAGCCGCGGCTTTCGGCGGCAAAGGTATGGGGGAAATGGCTGGAGGGACATGGCTGCATATGTGAGGGACATGGCTAGAGGGACATGGCTGCATATGTGAGGGACATGGCTAGAGGGACATGGCTGAATATGTGGGGGACATGGCTGGGGGGACATGGCTGCATATGTGGGGGGACATGGCTGCATTTGGGGACACATTTAAAAAAAGTATCTGTATTCGGTATCGGCGACTACTTGAAAAAAAGTATCGGTACTTGTACTCGGTCCTAAAAAAGTGGTATCGGGACAACCCTACTAAATAATATACACCGATTTGGGTTATTTTCACCAAAGAAATGTAGCAGAATACATTTTGGCCTAAATTTACCAAGAAAGGTTATTTATATGCAAACAAGTTTTTATTTTTCCAAATTTTCAGTCTTCTTTCATTTATTTACCAAAAAATAAAAAACCCCAGTGGTGATTAAATACCAGCAAAAGAAAACTCTATTTGTGTGAAAAAAAAAGATAAAACATGTCATATGGGTACAGTGTAGCATGACCACGCAATTGTCAAAGTGTGACAATGCTGAAAGTTGACAATTGGCTTATGAAGGAAGGGGGTGAAAGTGCCCGGTATTGGCTTATGAAGGAAGGAGGTGAAAGTGCCCGGTATTGAAGTGGTTAACCACTTCCCGCCCGGCCTATAGCAGAATGATGGCCGGGTGGTGGTTTAGTTATCCCGACTGGACATCATATAACGTCCAGCAGGATAACAGCTGCTGCGCTCCCGTGGGGGTGTGCATCGCGGCGATCGTTGTTGCAGGCTGTCAGTCTGACACACCGCTACACCGATCTCGCAAAAGAGCCTCTGACGGAGACTCTTTACCACGTGGTCAGCCGCGTCCAATCACGGCTGATCACGATGTAAACAGAAAGAGCCGTTGATCGGCTTTTCTCACTCGCGTCTGACAGACGCGAGTGGAGGAGAAACGATCGGCTGCTCTCCTGACAGGGGGGGTCTGTTCTGATTGTTTATCAGCGCAGCCCCCCCCTAAGATGCCCGCCCAGGACCACCAGGATGTCGCCCAGGACCACCAGGATAGCCACCCACACTGGACCACCAGGTATGCCCCCCTAGACCACCAAGGAAATGCCACTCAATGCCCAGGCAGCTGCCAATAAGTGCCCATCCACAATGCCTACCAGTGCCACCAGGGAGGCCTATCAGTGCCACATATCAATGCCTATGAGTGCCCAGCAGTGCTGCCTATCAGTACCACGTATCAATGCCCACCAGGGGCCAGCAGGGCCGCCTATCAGTGCCCAGCAGTGCTGCCTATCAGTGCCATCCATAAGTACCCATTATTGCAGCATTTCAGTGCCCATCAGTGTTGCCCGTCAGTGCCACCCATGAGTGCCCATCAGTGCCGCCTATCAATGCCCATCAGTGCTGCATATCACTGCCACCTCATCAGTGCCACCTTAGTGCCCGTCAGTGAAGGAGAAAACGTACTTATTTACAAAATGTTATAATGGAAACAAAAGAAAAACATATATTTTTTTCAAACTTTTCTGTCTTTTTTTATTTGTTTAGCAAAAAATAAAAACCGCAGGGGAGGTGATCAAATACCACCAAAAGAAATCTCTATTTGTGGGGGAAAAAAATGATAAAAATTCTGTTTGGGTACAGCGTAGCACGACCGCGCAATTGTCATTTAAACAGCGACCGCGCAGAAAGCTAATGCCTTGTACACACGATCGGGCTTTTGCCCAGCCAAATCACATCGGAATTCCATCGGAGTAAAATAGAACATGTTCTATATCCAAGGGTGGACTGACAACCCATGTTGCCCCCTGGGCAATAGAAGATTATGGAGCCCCTGGGCTTACAGATGGCCACCACGCCAGGAGGCAGTGCAGAGGCAGGGCAGCTAAAATCTCTGGATTTTCACATCAAAAGCATGTCGGTTTAAGACATAGCAGGGACAGATGTAAAAAAAAACACAGATTTTTACATACTGTCCCTGGTTTTATTGAGCCTGGCAACCCTGATGGGGCCCCCTAGTGGCATGGGGCCCTCGGGCTAGTGCCCGAAAGTCCCAATGGTCAGTCCGCCCCTGTCTATATCTAAACTCCGACGGAATTCATCCGAATATCCGATGAAAAAACTCAGATGGGGCTACACACGATCGGAATATCCGATGGAAAAAGTCCATCGGGAAATTCCGATCGTGTGTACAAGGCATACAAATTGGCTTGGGCAGGAAGGGGGTGAAAGTGCCCGGTATTGAAGTGGTTAAATGAACCCTTCATGCAAAGATGAATGTACGGAATATTGCTGAGCCATGTTCAGGTTGTGTGTGAATGTCATTGTATAGACACACCCATAGACGGGGAATGTCAGCTCCAGGCTACGTAACGTCTATACAATATACCAAATATCTCTGAACAGTTCCGGAATCTTCTGGCACTGTATTCAACTTGTCAAGCGTGTAGACCTGCGTGTCACACTCAAATTCCCCTCCAGGGATCCGCAGTCTCATACTATTCCGTTCATCTAATAAAAAAAAAACATTCTGGGTGCAGCAATCACACGATTTGACCCAAATTGATGTCATTTTAGAAGTCTAGTATCAGATTTCTCCTGAGAATGGCTCATCACCTTCAGGGAGTAGTCCTTATTGGACACCCCCCCCGCCCCTCTCTGTGGAATGGTACGGCCTTCAGGTATATAAGCCCAGGTACCGTCTGATATGCATCAGTCTACTGAGATCTTTGCGAAAATGAGTTGTGGAGGTCAGCAAGCGCAGCAAGTTCAGCGAGTTGGGGGAGCAAGTGATGCCAGGACACCTACTAAGGAAGATCAAGCGATTCTTGACAAGGTAAGTGGTTGGAGATCCAATCATAAGGGCTTGTTAACACCAGGTGTGGAGATCGGCATTGGGACCCTGAGATAACAATTGTTTTCTACGTGTCCTGTGCACCCCATACAAGTGTGTTGGGGTGTCTTCACAAAAATGAATTCCAATGTGAGTTGGCGTAGAGTTAACTGAACGGTGTGTGTATTTCCCATTACCGTATATATACTCGAATATAAGCCGAGGCACCTAATTTTACCACAAAAAAATGGGAAAACGTATTGACTCGAGTATAAGCCTAGGGTGTCCATCTGCCTCACTGTACCCATTTGCATGCCTCACTGTGCCCATGCCTCACTGTGCCCATGCCTCACTGTGTCCATGACTAGACTCACATTTAACATGGGAGTCTATGGAAGGGGTGCCCAGGTTTGAAAAATCGGTGCTCCCCGGCCGTAGGTCCCCCAGACAGCAAACTTTGCACACTTGTAGAGGAGAGCGGGGGCTACATGTGTGCCAAGTTCCGGGTCCAGGAGACCTACTACGGGCCGGTATTGGATCCCCAAATTCACCGGAGAAATTAACGTTTAACATTGGAGTCTATGGAAGGGGTGCCCGGCTTTGAAAAATCAGTGCTCCCCGGACAACAAACTTTGCATACTTGTAGAGTGTACATGTGTGCTGAAAAACTCGGCTTATACTCAAGTATAAATGGTGTGTGTGTGTGTGTGTATGTGTGTATATATTTATATATATATATATATATATATATATATATATATAAAAGGAAGCAACTCAATGCAGTGTAAAGCCTCGTACACACGATCGGATTATTCTGTGGAACTTTGTCCGAAGGGCGTTGGCCCTGAACTTGTTCTGCCTACAGACGTCAGAACTTTTTTAGCCAACATTCACGAAACTACGTGTGTTTTTTTTTCTGCTCTTTAGCGCCACCCTTTGGGCAACTTCTGCTAATGTTGTCTTATGGTTAGCATTGGTTCGAAGCATGCGTGTTTGTACTTTGGATTTTTTTCTGAGGGACTTCTGTACACATGATTGGACAATCCGACAAGACACATTTGTTGTCGGACAGTTTTAAAGCACGCTATCAAACATTTGTTGTCGGAAATTCCGACAACAATTGCCTGATTGAGAGACCAATTAAATGGTTTTAAATACAGAAATGTTGGTTTACTGTCCATGTACGGTATAGTATGTCCATGTACAGTATAGTATGTCCATGTACAGTATAGTCTGTCCATGTACGGTATAGTATGTCCATGTACAGTATAGTCTGTCCATGTACAGTATAGTATGCACACAGTACTTGGTCGGGGCTCCTTGTACATGAATTACGGCATCAATGTGGCGTGGCATGGAGGAGATCAGCCTGTGGCACTGCTGAGGTGTTATGGAAGCCCAGGTTGCTTTGATAGCGGCCTTCAGCTCGTCTACATTGTTGGGTCTGGTGTCTCTCATCTTCCTCTTGACAATACCCACAGATTCTCTATGGGGTTTAGGTCAGGCAAGTTTGCTGGTCAATCAAGCACAGTAATACCATGATCATGTGACCAGGTATTGGTACTTTTGGCAGTGTGGGAGGTGCCAAGTCTTGCCGGAAAATGAAATCTCCATCTCCATAAAGCTGGTCAGCAGAAGGAAGCATGAAGTGCTCTAGAATCTCCTGGTAGACGGCTGCGCTGAATTTGGACTTGATAAAACACAGAGGATAGTTATTGGAATTTCCTTTCAAATATGACTGTTAATGAACGTAGCGAATACAAATTTATCCAAAGTTACGAATTATCCGAAATAACGAATGCTGCATCTAAACAAATGGAATGGATCAAAGTAATAATTATAACGTTTTTTATTATTATTAATATTATTATTATTATTAGATCGTTATTCGTTGGTCATTATTTTGGATAATTTGTAACTTCAGATAAATTTGTATTCGTTACGTTCACTAACAGCCAAATTTGAAAGGAAATTCCAATACCTATAATTTAAAAGTTAACGTTAAGTTAAGTTAACTTATTTAACTTATTATTAGTTAGCTATGTTAGATTTTTATTTTTACTAACTTCGAATTGTTGAATTTACAAATTTCGTATCTAAACAAATTAAATGGAACAAATTAATAATAAATAACACGGTTTTATTATTAGATTGTTACATTCCATTAGTTTAGATGCGTTATTTCGGATAATTTGTAACTTCCGATAAATTCGTATTTGTTACATTCTAACAGCTAAAAGGAAATTCCAATACCTATAATTTAATAGTTAGTAATAGTTAAGTTATTAGTTAGTTATTTCAGATTTTTGGATTTTCATTCTTTCGAATTTTTATTTACGGACTTTAAATTTCGACTTTTCGAAATTTCGGAAATCAGAAAATCCCAAATTTCGGAAATTTGTCAAAATTTGTTAAAAAATGAATTTGGAAATAAATGAATTGCACATGTCTAGCGGCAATGATTATTGCAGCTGGTACAAAGTACGGGTCTATATACAGTATATTCAGTGGTGGTTGGTGCTTGAATATATTGGGGGGGGGGGGGCAAACAAACTGAAAACATTTTGAAAAAAAAGCATCAAACGCTGCCAGTGTGCCCTTGAATTCCGCCAGTGTGACCCCCTGCCAGCTTGCGATCTGCCCAGGACTTATCCTGTCTTGGTGGGGCAGCGGGTGACAGCGACGAGCATGCATGAATCTATTCATTGGGCATAGAGGGAGGTGGCTGGAGAGAGGGGGGTGCGCCCGTGCGCTCTTATGGCCGCACCCGCCATATTGGTCTTTCCAATACTGATGCACTTTGTTTTTTTTCAGGTGAAAGATGCATTTGTGAAGCAGTCCGCGACACACCCCAGCGTATTTAAGGCCGTCCTCGTCAGTACTCAGGTTGTTGCCGGAAAAAATTACTTTTTCAAGGTAATGTTGGTTTTTATGCAGCATTATTGTCACCGTTCAGGGCACAGCGGCGTTCCCACAATGAGAAGTATGTTATGTGCAACTGCTACACGGTGAAGGTGCATTAGGCATGACCAGCATGGAGCAGATCAGTTGTAGCAGAGCAAGAATTGGATGATTGTACACTTATATACATATTGTATAGTTCCAAAAGAGAACACTGAGCCAATCACCTCATCCCCACTACAGTCACACACTTATTATTATTAGTGTTGCTCACGAATATTCGCATTGCGAATATTCGTTACGAATATGGCATATTCGAATATTCGCGAATAACTCGAATTTCGCGGTCAAAATTCGCTATTCCGAATATTCGTATTTTTTCAAATTTATTTTTAAAACAGATCACATCCTATCGACGTCTAAAAGCATTGCTGCTATGATTAGAGACCCTGGGCCGAGTAGCTAAGCTGAGGCGATCCTTTTATGTTGCCGAATATTCGCAATCGCGAATATTCGATTTCCGAATATTCGCGAATACTTTCTCCGCCCTTCTTTTGCATCAGAGCCAATCAGAGTTCTCCTACCACAGTTGTCAAAATTTCGCAATCAATTTTGCATTCGCATTAGCGAAATTTCGATAAAATATCACGAATATTCGCGAATACTTTCTCCGCCCTTCTTTTGCATCAGAGCCAATCAGAGTTCTCCTACCACAGTTGTCAAAATTTCGCAATCAATTTCGCATTCGCATTAGCGAAATTTCGATAAAATATCACGAATATTCGCAAATACTTTCTCCGCTCTTCTTTTGCATCAGAGCCAATCAGAGTTCTCCTACCACAGTTGTCAAAATTTCGCAATCAATTTCGCATTCGCAAAAAAATTTTTGGGATAAAATATCACGAATATTCGTCTATATATTTGTGATATATCGCAAAATCGAATATGGCGTATTCTGCTCAACACTAATTATTATACATTTCTATAGCTCTGACATATACCGCAGTGCTGTACAGAGAACATTGAGCCAGTCACATCCGTCTCTGGACCAGAGGAGCTTACACTCTAATGTCCCGCCATATTTTTGCTTATTTTCATAAACCTTTTTACATCTGTCATGCTCCAACCAGGGACAGACCATAATTTAGAACAGTGGTCTCCAAACTGTTGCCAGATGTGGCCCTTTGCTTGCCTTTATCTGGCCCTTGGCGCACTATTACACCAATGATGGAGCACCATTCCCTCTTCTGACACTGTCAAAGGGCGCTATTATTATTATTATTGGATCATTACGTTCCATTTGTTTAGATGCGGCATTCGTCATTTTGGATAATTTGTAACTTCAGATAAATTCGTATTCGTTACGTTCACTAACAGCCAAATTTGAATGGAAATTCCAATACCTATCATTTAATAGTTAGTAATAATTAAGTTATTAGTTATTGCAGATTTTTGGGTTTTCACATTTTCATTCTTTAGAATTTTTTAGATTTAAATTGTTACTTACGGATTTTCTGAAATTTTCAAATTTCCAAAATGTTGAATTTCCAAATTTTGACTTTCCACATTTTGGAATTTCCTAACTACGAATTTTGGAATATCGAATTTTGGAATTTTTGTATTTCCGAAATTTTGAATCTTCAAATTTTGGAATTTTGGAAATTTAGGGCCAGATTCAGATACAATTACGTTGCTCCACGGCAATAAATACACAGCCGCAGGTTTACAGCGTAAGTGCCTGATTCTCAAAACTCTTACCTGTAAACTTGCGGCGGTGTAACGTAAATGCGCTCGGCGCAAGCCCGCCCAATTCAAATGGGGCGGGCACCATTTAAATTAGGCGCGTTCCCGCGCCGAACGTACTGCGCATGCTCCGTCGGGTAAATTACCCGACGTGCATTGCGCTAAATGACGTCGCACGGACGTCATTTGTTTAGACGTTAACGTAAATGGCGTCCAGCGCCATTCACGGACGACTTACGCAAACGACGTGGTTTTTTAAATTTCGACGCGGGAACGACGGCCATACTTAACATGGCTTAGAACAACTAGGGCTCAGCCCTAATTTTACGCGGCGTAACTCGACGGAAACAACGTAAAGTTAGATCAACGGGCAGCGCGGACGTTCGGGAATCGCCGTAACTAGTCATTTGCATATTCTACGCCGACCGCAATGGCCTCGCCACCTAGCGGCCGGCCTAGAATTGCATCCTTAACATCCGACAGTGTAATTCAATTACACCTGTCGGATCTTAGGGCTAGCTATGCGTAACCTGATTCTATGAATCAGCCACATAGTTAGGACGGCCGTAACACAGAGATACGACAACGTATGAGGAGATACGCCGTCGTATCTCTTCTGTGAATCTGGTCCTTAGAATTTTGGAGATTTGGAATTTCGGAAATTGAAAAATTCGGAAACTTTGGAATGAACTAATTTGTCAAAATTCGTTAGATGAATTCGGAACTAAACGAATTGCACATGTCTATTCTGTCTCCCAGCAGAGCTCTCTGTGTGTGTGTGTGTACATCCTTACTGATAGAAAGGTATTGGCCCAGATTCAAGTAGAATTGCGTGATATTTGCGGTGGAGCAGGGCAACGTTTTTGCCCTGCGCCCCCGCAAATATTTTGCGCTGCCCTCGATTCACGGAGTAGCTCCGTGAATTGCGAGGGCGTGCCGGCAAATTTGCCCGGCGTAAGCGAGCGCAAGTTAAATGATCCCACCGGGGGGGGGGGGGAATCATTTAAATTAGGCGCGCTCCCGCGTCGAGCGTACAGCGCATGCTCCGTCGGGAAACTTTCGCAAGGACGTCATTTGCTTCTAAGTGAACGTGAATGGCGTCCAGCGCCATTCACGTTTCACTTACGCAAACGCCGTGAAATTCAAATTTCACGGCGCGGGAAGGCCGGCTATACTTTAGCATTGGCTGCCCCTACTATTAGAAGGGGCAGCCTTGCGCTAAAAGTAGCCGTACGGAAACTCCGTACCTGGCTTGCGCGGGGCCCGCGCAAGCTTGTGAATCAGTGGTAGTATGCAATTTGCATACTACACGCTGATACACAATGGGAGCGCCCCCTAGCGGCCCCCGCAAGAATGCAGCCTAAAATCTGCGAGGCATAAGAGCCTTATGCCGCGCAGATTTTAGCCTGCAGTCGGTGTAACGAGGTTCCTGAATCAGGAGCACTCGTTACACCGGAGCAAGTAAGCACTTGCGCTGCGTAACCTATGGTTGCGCGGGCGCAAGTGCTTCTTGAATCTGGGCCATTGACTTGTTGTAAGTCAGGTTGGAGCATCTTTACAAATATCAGTGAAAATACAAAATGTAATGTGTAATGGTTTCTAATGAACTTCTTTTTTATCTGATCTTGTCAGGTTGAGACTGGAGCTAACACTTATAGCAACGTTAAAGTGTTCGTACCTCTGCCTCATGAAAACGCTGGACCGTCTTTGGTGGCATTCCAGCTGAATAAGAAAAAGGATGATAAACTGGGATTTTTCTAAGATGGAGATGACGACGACGACGACATTGAATTATATGCCGGGTGGTCCTTCTGTATCCAAATTTGTCCTGTAATCCTCTTCATCTCTCCTCCTTCTGAAGTTCCTTCACTCCCTTCCTCTTATCACCATCCCCACTATCACTCAACTCAGAGCTACAAAAGACAAACTTGCATCTGGTATGTCTTTTCAGTTCAGATCTCAAGTAAAATTCCCTGTTTGTACCGTGTTTCCCTGAAAATAAAACCTACCCCGAAAATAAGACCTAGCGTTATTTTCCAGGAGGGCTGCAATATAAGCCCTACCCTGAAAATAAGCCCTAGTTTAAAATGATTGTAAAATCCTATAATCCACTCTATTACAGTAGTATATAATGCACAATGTGTGTGTTTCTGTAATATAATTGAAGGGAAGAGAGCTCCGGCGGGTCACAGAAGCGCAGAGCAGCGCTATAACGAAGGTATTTGGCACAATTATATTACAGAAACACACACATTGTACATTATATAATACTGTAATAGAGTGGATTATAGGATTTTACAAGCATTTTAACTCAGTTCACACTGGGGATTTCTGACAGGCAGGGAGAGAGAGGGGGAGAGAATACAGCACATTACATGGTAAGACCTACCCCGAAAATAAGCCCCACTGTGTCTTTTGTTGCCAAAATTAATAAAAGACCTGGGGCTAGATTCAGTAAGGGCAGCGTATCTTTGTGCGGGCGTAGCGTATGTTATTTACGCTACGCCTCCGCAACTTAGACGGGCAAGTGCATTATTCACAAAGCACTTGCTCCGGCGGCGTATCGTAAATGGGCCGGCGTAAGCCCGCCTAATTCAAATGTGGAAGGGGGCGTGTTTTATGTTAATGTTTGATGACCTGACGTGATTGACATTTTTTACGAACGGCGCATGCGCCGTCCGTGTACATATCCCAGTGTGCATTTCTCCCAAGTACGCCGCAACGACCTATTGGTGAACGTCAATTACGTCCAGCCCTATTCGCGAACGACTTACGCAAATGACGTAAAAAATTCAAAAATCGAAGCGGGAACGACGTCCATACTTAACATTGCGTGCGCCTCATAGAAGCAGGAGCAACGTTACGCCGAAAAAGCCTTACGCAAACGACGTAAAAAAATACCGCCGGGCGCACGTACGTTGGTGAATCGGCGTATCTCGGTCATTTGCATATTCTACGCCGAAAACGACGGAAGCGTCACCTAGCGGCCAGCGTAAATATGCACCCTAAGATACGACGGCGTAAGAGACTTGCGCCGCTCGTATCTTAGCCTAATTTAAGCGTATCTGGATTCCAGAATACGCTTAAATTTACAACGGCGTAAATTCAGAGTTACGACGGCGTATCGACTGATACGCCGGAGTAACTCTTACTGAATCTAGCCCCTGGTCTCATTTTCGGGGAAACACTGTATGTAGGACTGCTGGATTTACTATCAGAAAAGGCAGACTTAGGCCTATAGTTTTTGTTATTTTAAATAGGTTGTTCAAGACCCAACAATTTTCCATTTGAAATTGATGCCGCTCGAATATCCCAATTTGTTATCCCTTCTAACTGGCCATAATGTTTGTAGGTTCTGGCTGGGTTGAATACTGGCTCATCGAGGACTACAACAAAATGGCACCCATCCAGACATTGCCTTGGCATATAGTAAAGAATGACTTGAGCTTTGTCTCCTGCCCATGGGAAAAACCCGTCCTAACATGTTTCGTCCAGTAGGGTCTTAATCATAGAGGCCATTACTAAGAAATGTGGCTGCTGTATAAATGTTGTATGCATTGGCTACGTACATTATACAGCACTGTGTTCCAGCAGTGGTAAGGGGACTTCTTTTCCCGCACCAGGAACAAAATTGAGAACGGCTCAGCCATTCACAGGAAGCCTTGTATTTCTGTGAATGAGTAGAAGGCTTCCTCTGGCTGAGATGGAGATCCGTATCCTCAATCACCCACCTCTCTGCCTCAGCAAATCAGAGGAAGCCTATTAGAAAAATACAAAGCTTCCTATGGATGGCTGAGCAGTGCTCTATTTTGCTCCAGGTGTGGGACAAGAAGTCCCCCTTACCACTGCTGGAACACTACACCAAATAATGTACATAGCAGATGCATACAAACTTTGTATAGCTCTGGCTTGACTTTCTTAGTCATGGCTTCTACAATTATGAACCTAGTGGAGGAAACATGTTGGAGGGGATTCTCCCATAGGTAGGAGGCCAAGCTGAAGCCATGTTTTACTAAGAGGAGGCAGTATGAATAGGAAACTTTTTTTGTAGTTCTTAATGTGTCTGGCGGGCCAGTATTCAACCCAACCAGCGCCTGCAAACACTATGGCCAGTCAGCTGGGATAACAAATTGGGGCATTTGGGCATTATCAATTTCAAATGGAAATTACTGAGGTTTTATGCCAGGAGTCTCCAAACTTTCTGAACAAAGGGCCGGATTACTGTCCTCCAGACTTTAAGGGGGCCGGACTTTTGCCCCATCATTGGGAGGAATTCTGCCCCATCATTGGTGTCATTATGAGGAATTCTGCCCCATCATTGGTGTCATTATGAGGAATTCTGCCCCATCATTGGGGTCATTGGGAGGAATTCTGCCCCATCATTGGTGCCAATGAATAAAAAAGCACCCCAAGGGCCGGATAAAATCAAGCAAAGGGCCACATGTGGCCCCCGGGCCGCAGTTTGGAGACCACAGTTTTATGCCACCATCATACTTTCTGTGTCCATGCATATGTACCTGAAACACATACGGCCCTAAATGGGAGTACCACTTAGTACGGAGTCCAGCCACTGCATATTTCAGTGTTGACAAGTTACTGGGATTTGGAGTGCATGCTGCACATGTGCATCCTGGGTGTCTCATATGTGATGCGCATGGGCCTGAGCATGAGTGTACATGTGAACTAAGTGAAGCTGGAGATGCTTTTACTGTCTACCGTTGAAATGTCCCCCCTTCACTTCCTATCTAACCTGTATCTATTTGTAATATCCTGTTCAGTTTTATATCTTGTTCGCTGTGTAACTAAAAATGCAATAAAATATTTTCTCTGGAAAAATAATGGGTGTTTGTTGCATACATTTTGCCTATACAGTTAAAAAGTCACATTGGCGCATCAAGGTACCTCTAAAAAGTTTAGTTCCCAACTTTATCCTGGTTCTTCCTCCCCCTAATTGATAACATTTTTATTTTTCTAAAAATATGTTACACTTCCTGCTTTCCCTCTTGGGAAGTATATGGAGTCCAATGCTATGGTGTGAGTTTCCATGCATGTGCCTCAGGCAACTACTAAAAGAAAACAAAAAACAAGTGTGTAACGGTCAGGGGTTAACACCATTTACGATATTCCATTCCACCAACCTACGACAGCTCCTCGACACTCCACAATCCAGCAGACAGGACCCATTGGATTTCCCCCAGAAACGAGACACACACAGCTCTGTCTTTGGTTCCAAAACGAATGACACTTTAATGGTAAACTCAGGCTGGCTATATACAGTTACAAAGCATGCTGCAGCAATCACAGGGACAATGAAACACTCCACTCACAACATCACACTAAGGGGTGCTCAATACACATTCCGTTAGATAATGACATTCAGATGAGCTAATTATTCATCATTACCCAGACGTTCTGACTCTGCGATAAGTTATTCTCACCTGCTACATAAAACACATTCCTTTAGTAAACATAATTGACATGCTAATCCACTACACCTGAAAGGTCAGACATCTGACCTTTCAGACTGCCAACACATATCTATCATCAGTAGAACTTTCACACAATACAGGGTTAGTTAGCATAGCACCATGAAATATCTTAGGAGCCAGGCTTAATTAACACAATAGACAATAGAATGCAATCACAGCTTTCATCACTACAGCCAGGTAGACTGAATTAGCACCTCAACAGTATATGTGTCCCCACATGAATGAGTCACTCTGCTATTGACCTGTTGGGGTCAGAATTAACCACCTGTAATATTTCAAGATCCTGAAATACATGAATTATCATTACTGTCCCATCTCATGTAATCCGAGATATCATTTCTCAGTCATGCTATGCCCCTAGTGGACATAGGATGACCCTAGACCCAAGAGTCATTAGTGAAGCTGACACAGGAGTACCCCGCATCCTTCAAGAGCCTCTGGGTATCAAGGGCCATTCCGTTACAAAGTGCAACCCCGTAGTGTAGCATTAAAAATAAACGACCATTTATTGAAAAATAGAAATGCACTCACAAGTACAAATGTGTAGGGCATGGCATTAAGGTGACTTGGGACCCAGAAATGTCCAAGGGGCAGCCAGAGAACTATCAGTGTTGCCTTATGAGTTTATGTGAAATCTCCATTAATAGCTGTAAAATATTGTAATTATGAACATATTTCAATTAGCTTTGTATCTATGTAACAGAGCCACCAAGAAGTCTAGGTTATCCACTTGGCTGCCAAATGACCGGGCCACTTTTTGCGATTCGGCACTGCTTTGTTTTAACTGACAATTGCGCGATCGTGCGACGTGGCTCCCACATGTTGTTGTTTTTTTTTGTTTTTTTTTTATCAAACCTTTAGTACCACTTTAAGTTAATTTTCATGGCAAAGAGGGACTTTGCAATTCATCTGATCACTCTTCATAACATTCTTGAGTACAGTGCACCTAAAAAGTATTTACAGCGCTTCACTTTTTTCACATTTTGTTATGTTACAGCCTTATTCCAAAAGGGATTAAATGTTCCTCAAAATTCTAACAAACAATCCACCATAATGACAACGTGAAAGAACTTTGTTTGAAATCTTTGAAAATGTATAAAAAAAATTAAATAAAATCCCATGTACATAACTATCGCAGGCTCCTCCCATGTACATAACTATCGCAGGCTCCTCCCATGCACATAAGTATCACAGGCTCCTCCCATGCACATAAGTATCACAGGCTCCTCCCATGCACATAAGTATCGCAGGCTCCTCCCATGCACATAAGTATCGCAGGCTCCTCCCATGTACATAAGTATCGCAGGCTCCTCCCATGTACATAAGTATCGCAGGCTCCTCCCATGTACATAAGTATCGCAGGCTCCTCCCATGTACATAATTATCGCAGGCTCCTCCCATGTACATAAGTATCGCAGGCTCCTCTCATGTACATAAGTATCGCAGGCTCCTCCCATGCACATAAGTATCGCAGGCTCCTCCCATGCACATAAGTATCGCAGGCTCCTCCCATGCACATAAGTATAGCAGGCTCCTCCCATGCACATAAGTATCGCAGGCTCCTCCCATGCACATAAGTATCGCAGGCTCCTCCCATGTACATAAGTAGCACAGCCTTTGCTCAATATTTTGGTGAAGCACCAATTACAATCTCAAGTCTTTCTGAGTATGATGCTACAAGCCTGGCACACCTATTATTGGACAGTTTCTCCCATTCTTCTCTGCAGGACCTCTCACGCGCATTCAGGTTGAATGGGAAGCATCGGTTGACAGCCATTTTCAGATCTCTCCAGAGATGTTCAATCGGGTTCAAGTCTGGGCTCTGGCCGGGCCACTCAAGGACATTCAGAGTTGTCCCGTAGCCACTCCTTTGTTATCTTGGCTGTGTGCTTAGGGTCGTTGTCCTGTTGGAAGATGAACCTTCGCCCCAGTCTGAGGTCCGGAGCGCTCCAGAGCAGGTTTTCATCAAGGATGTCTCTTTACATTGCTGCATTCATCTTTCCCTCCATCCTGACTACTCTCCCAGTTCCTGCCACAAAAAACAAAAACAAAGCATGATGCTGCCACCACCATGCTTCACGGTGGGTATGGTATTGGCCAAGTGATGAGAGATGCCTGAATTCCTCCAGACATGATGTTTGCCATTTAGGCCAACAAGTGGAATCTTTGTTTCATCAGACCAGAGAATTTTGTTTCTCATGGTCAGACCTTCAGGTGCCTTTTGGCAAACTCCAGGTGGGCTATCATGTGCCTTTTATAGAGGAGTGTCTTTCGTCTGGCCAGTCTACCATACAGGCCTGATTGGTGGAGTGCTGCAGAGACGGTTGTTCTTCTGGAAGGTTCTCCTCTCTCCACAGAGAAACACCGGAGCTCTGTCAGTCGGGTTCTTGGTCTCCTCCCTGACTGAGGCCCTTCTCCCCCGATTTTCTCAGTTTGGCCAGGCGGCCCGCTCTAGGAAGTCCTGGTGGTTCCCAACTTCTTCCATTCACGGATGATGGAGGCCACTGTGCTCATTGGGGCCTTCAATGCTGTAGAAAGTTTTTCTGTTCCCTTCCCCAGATCTGTGGCCTCCATACAATCCTGTCTCGAAGGTCTACAGACAATTCCTTGGACTTCATGGGTTGGTTTGTGCTCTGACATGCACTGTTATCTGTGGGACCTTCTATAGACAGGTGTGTGCCTTTCCAAATCATGATGTCCAATAAACTGAATTTACAACAGGTGGACTCCAATCAATTTGTAGAAACATCTCAAGAATGATCAATGGAAACAGGAGGCACCTGAGTTAAATTTTGAGCGTCATGGCAAAGGGTGTGAATACTTATGTACACGGGATTTTTAAATTTGTAATAAATTTGCAAAGATTTTAAACAAATTTCTTTCACGTTGTCATTATGAGGTATTGTTGAATCTGGGAGCCTCACCTCACCTTCAACTGGGCAAAGTGATTTAGTTAGGGAGTGACTTCTGAGAAAATTCAGAATGATACAACATATGATGATACATTCCTTTCAACTAATCTACCGGAACATTTTACAAACTTGTTCTGCCGCCCCCCCACCCCCACCCGTCTGGGCGGTAAATTCACATTCCTGACACTTTCCAGTAACTTTTTATTATATTCGTCTAATTCTCTCAAAGCCTGACAATGGTTACAATATAGGAGTGTCAGTTTCTGAAGGATTTAGGATTTCACCTCCCAATAGACATAAACCCTCCCTTAATCTCTTAAAAACTCTCTCCCCCAGTACAGAGCTCTTCTACCCATTCCACCCCCAGTGCAGAGCTCATCCCAACCCCCCTTCCTCTCCACTAAAAAGCTCTTTCCCCCCAGTACAGAGCTCTTCCACTCACTCCACCCCCAGTACAGAGCTCACCCCAACCCCCCTTCCTCTCCACTAAAAAGCTCTTTCCCCCCCAGTACAGAGCTCTTTCTTCCACTCACCCCATCCCCAGTACAGAGCTGACCCCAACCTCCCTTCCTCTCCACTAAAAAGCTCTTTCCCCCCAGTACAGCGCTCTTAAACTCACCCCACCTCCCAATACAGAGACCACCCCAATCTCCCTTTCTCTCAACTAAAAAGCTCTTTCCCCCCAGTACAGAGCTCTTCCACTAACTCCATCCCCAGTACAGAGCTCACCCCAACCCCCCTTCCTCTCCACTAAAAAGCTCTTTCCCCCCAGTACAGAGCTCTTCCACTCACTCCATCCCCAGTACAGAGCTGACCCCAACCCCCCTTCCTCTCCACTAAAAAGCTCTTTCCCCCCCCCCAGTACAGAGCTCTTCCACTCACCCCATCCCCAGTACAGAGCTGACCCCAACCTCCCTTCCTCTCCACTAAAAAGCTCTTTCCCCCCAGTACAGAGCTCTTCCACTCACCCCATCCCCAGTACAGAGCTGACCCCAACCTCCCTTCCTCTCCACTAAAAAGCTCTTTCCCCCCAGTACAGAGCTCTTCCACTCACTCCACCCCCAATACAGAGCTCACCCCAACCCCCTCCCCTTCCTCTCCACTAAAAAGCTCTTTCCCCCCAGTACAGAGCTCTTCCACTCACCCCACCTCCCAATACAGAGCTCACCCCAACCTCCCTTCCTCTCCACTAAAAAACTCTCTCCTCCCAGTATAAAGCTCTTCCACCCACCTCCCAGTACAGAGCTCACCCAACCCCATTATCTCTCCACTAAAAAGCTCTCTTCATCCAGTATAGAGCTGTCCACTCACCCCAACCCCAGATACACTTTGCTGGCCCCACGCTGCAGGAGAAGCACACCAGATCGGTGTGAAAAGTGCCTTAGAGCGTCCCTACTCTGGACGAAGGAGCAAAAATTACACCTTTCGACAGCATCATTGTCAGTCTGGGGGGAGGGTGGTGTTAGATGTATTAGCAGATTTAGACTAACAAAGGCCAAGGGACCAAAGAAAATTCCTGCCCATTGGCTGAGACACCCACCCATTCATGTCTGAGCTGGCAAAGCCCCTGTCTTGTCTAATATTGCCAACATAGCGCCACCTAGTGACAGAAGAGAAAGGGTGCAACAAGTCCAGATTTAGAGAGCAACCAATTGATCTTCTAACAATTGGCCAAGGCAACTATCGCCTGGCAACTAAATTTAGTATCAACCCTGCCTAAACATCAGGGGTTTTCAGAAAAATTATTTGAACTCTCAAGCCTGAGAGTGAATGACCTGGCAAAAACTGGGATGGGTGGGGAGACAGGAAAGGAATAATAATAACAAGTGGCGTACCACATGGAGTAAGGATACATAACATATGTGTGTAGCGCCTGTGTACTTTATGGTACCGGTGCTTGTTACATTTAGAGGGATATCAGAGTGTAGCTAAACTCTGATCCAAATTGTTGAGTGCAAAACAGGGTCTCTGTCTCAGCTTGGCTGTGCTGTAGGCTATTCTGTTACACTGGGGTGTTCTTCCAAACCCGGTGCTGCAGGTGGCAGCAGTGGAGTCAAGGTTTGGGTACTTTTTCCCAGCAGCCAATCAGGAGGGTTTGACCTCGCTGTGCATGCTGGGAGGGGTATTTATGAGGCAGACGCCGTTGGTTCTGGGTCTTCTTCTTCGAGGGTAGCACCCACCTTTAGGGTGACCACATCACGGCGCCCCAGCGTTATGGCCTTCCTGGCCTGGGCGTGCGCGCCACACGGTGTTCCTGGTTCCGGGACCATGATGGTCCGGAGCATCTGAACAGCGACGGGGACCCAGTGAGCGGCTGGGTTCCCACCTTTGAGGATCCCAAGCTGTATTGCTGTTCGGTGGGGAGTCCATCTGAGGAGCGCCAGTGAGAGGCTGGTGGTCCAAAAGGGCCTCGACAAACCACCGGAGATCGAGGTAGCCCGACACCGAGGGATTAATCACCTGTCAGTCGGTACCTGAGCGACAAGTTGAAGGAGATCCAGGCGTAATTCATCTATGGAGGATTACCTTCGTAATTATAATCCAGAAGAGGCCTGTGGCAGAGGTGTCTTTCTGAGGCTCATCAAGGATGGTCCGTGGCAGAGACTTTTCCTCAAATTCAAGTCCACCAAGGAGGGTCTGTGGCAGAGACCTTATCCTACAATTCAAGTCCACCAAGGAGGGTCTGTGGCAGAGACCTTATCCTACAATTCAAGTCCACCAAGGAGGGTCCGTGGCAGAGACCTTATCCTACAATTCAAGTCCACCTTATCCTACAATTGTCCGAGTGATACTCCGGCTGCCAGGTCAGTGAGAGAGGCCTGTCCGGGTACACTAAACCCACTCAGGCAGGAGTGGCGCAGAGAAGTGCTACGCTTGGGAGCAGGACTGTTTCCCTATCGTCACGCCTGAATCTGTTTCTCTTCTTCTTCAACTTTACTTTAAATTGCCAAATTCGAAAATCTAAAATTTTAAAATCTAAAATTCGAAAATGGGATTTTCGCATTTCTGAATTTCTGAATTTCTGAATTTCGAATTTCCGAATTCCAAATTTTTGAATTTCCAAATTTTTTGAATTTCCGAATTTTTCGAATTTCTAAATATTCGGATTTTCGAATTTCCAAATTTGTAAAAAAAAAAAAGGAATAAAACGAAAACGTAAAAAAGGAATTTTTCAGGAGTGCACATGTCTAGTGTACAAGGACATATAGCTGGATTCAGGTATGGCGGCGTAATTTTGACCCGGCGTAGCGTATCGTATTTACGCTATGCCGCCGTAAGTCAGAGAGGCAAGTGCTGTATTCACAAAGCACTTGCCTCCTAAGTTACGGCGGCGTAGCATAAATGGGCTGGTGTAAGCGCACCTAATTCAAATGAGGAACAGGGGGGCGTGTTTTATGTAAATGATTCGTGACCCGACGTGATTGACGTTTTTAACAAAGGCCCATGCGCCGTCCGTGGACATATCCCAGTGTGCATTGCTCCAAAGTAAGCCGCAAGGACATATTGGTTTCGACGTGAACGTAAATTACGTCCAGCCCCATTCACGGACAACTTACGCAAACAACATAACATTTTCTAAATTCGACGCGGGAACGACGTCCATACTTAACATTGGCTAGGCCAGCTATTTGTTCGACTAACTTTACGCCTGAAAACGCCTTACGTAAACGGCGTATCTTTACTGCGACGGGCAAGAGTACATTCGTGAATCGGCGTATCTCGCTGATTTACGCATTCTAGGCGTAAATCAGCGTTCACGCCCCTAGCGGACGGCGGAACTAGACAGCTAAGATACGACGGCGCAGGCAGTCGTATCTTAGCTACACTTAAGTGTAACTCAATTTGAGAATACACTTAAATGTACGACGGCTTCGATTCCGAGTTACGACGGCGTATCTACTGATACGCCGGCGTAAACCTCTCTGAATCTAGCTATTACTCAGGTTGGCACGGCTTACGCCACCTGGTGGCCATCATATGAAAAACACAATCCTGGTACACTTGCCACAGCTTATTCTACCTAACTAACTGGGTTTGCTTTAAGAGCATATTAAATAAGGGCATTAGCCATTGCATCCTATTGGCTAATAAATTTAAAAGAGCGAGCAAAAGTCCGTAGAGGAAGTACCCTTTAGGCTCTGCACATACTGGAACCCCCCGGAAGGAAGGCACAGGAGACCCCTTTCTTTGAATGACCATCTACCCCTTCTTTTTTACTTTGAATGCTGCTTACCATATAGGAGTAAGGTAAGAAGTTAGTACACCTGCGGGTGTCATTTACACCGAAGATTCACATCACTGAAGTCACAGCGCCACCTGGTGATGCAATACGGCACCTTCCGCTTTGCACTTCTTTGTGTTTGGAAGATTTTAGTTCTTGCAGATTGTGATTCATTTGCACCATTTGCACTTTCATTATCTATATGGCCTATCATTGAATCGTTCCCATTTATTTATGCATGGTGTATTTTTACACATCATACTTTTTTCACTACAGTCACTTTATCTGCATTTTTTTTTTGCACTTACATTGACCACCATTGAATTGTTTCTCTGTTCATTGATGCATTGTGTACTTTTACACATCAACAATTGTATTTTTATTATTTGTATTTGATACATACTGTAAGTCACCTCGTCACTGATTAGCACTTTATTACTTTGGAGCCCAACACCATCTATTGATTTTTACATATACTTCTCTGTGGGCAGGACTTGGGGTGGTGGGGGCCCCTGGGCTTAATAATCAAAGGGGCCCCCTGGAGCACAGAAGCAGGGGGGTGGGTTGTTACCGCCGACTGATCATAGTTGTTGATTCAGGATCCGCTGACCGACCTATCGAAGTTGTTGAGGGGGGGGGGGGGCTGCAGGAATATGTCGGCTGTTTGAAGAGGAATACCTTTGTTAAGGTACCGCAAGATCACTTTTATCGGTGGCAGGAGAGGGGGCCCCCTCCCGCCGCTCTCCGGTGTCTTTATTATGGCAATTACTCTTGTTTTATCTATTTCACTACTAGGGGAGGGAATTATATAGATAAAACAATTTAGACATAAAGCGCCTTGAAAAAGTATTCACACCCCTTGAAATGTTCCTCATTTTCTCATGTTACAACTAAAAACGTAAATGTATTTTATTGGGATTTTATGTGATAGACCAACACAAAGTGTCACATAATTGTGAAGTGGAAGGAAAATGATAAATGTTTTTTCATTTTTTTTACAAATAAATATGAGAAAAGTGTGTGTGGGGGGGGGGGGGTACATTTGTATTCGGCCCCCTTTACTCTGATACCCCCAACTAAAATCTAGTGGAACCAATTGCATTCAGAAGTCACCTAATTGATAAATAGAGTCCACCTGTGTGTCTTTAATCTCAGTAGAAATACAGCTGTTCTGTGAAGCCCTCAGGGGTTTGTAAGAGAACCTTAGTGACTAAACATCATCATGAAGGCCAAGGAACACACCAGACAGGTCAGGGATAAAGTTGTGGAGAAGTATAAAGCAGGGTTAGGTTATAAAAAAAATCTCCCAAGCTTTGAAGATCTCACAGAGCTTCTGTTCAATCCATCATCCGAAAATGGAAAGAGTATGGCACAACTGCAAACCTACCAAGACATGGCCGTCCACCTAAACTGACCAGGCCGGGCAAGGAGAGCATTCATCAGAGAAGCAGCCAAGAGGCCCATGGTAACTCTGGAGGAGCTGCAGAGATCCACAGCTCAGGGGGGAGAATCTGTCCACAGGACAACTATTAGTCGTCTCTCCACAAATCTGCCCTTTATGGAAGGGTGACAAGAAAGACATTGGGGAAAGAAAGACATGAGAAGTCCTGTTTGTAGTTTGTGAGAAGCCATGTGGGGGAGGGGACACAGCAAACATGTGGGGGAGGGGACACAGCAAACATGTGGAAGAAGGTGCTCTGGTCACATGAGATCAAAATTGAACTTTTTGGCCTAAACGCAAAACGCTATGTGTGGGGGAAACTAACACTGCACATCACCCTGAACACACCATCCCCACCGTGAAACATGGTGGTGGCAGCCTCATGTGGTGGGGATGCTTTTCTTTAGCAGGGACAGGGAAGCTGGTCAGAGTTGATGGGAAGATGGATGGAGACAAATACAGGACAATCTTAGAAGAAAACCTGTCAGAGTCTGCAAAAGACTTGAGACTGGGGTGGAGGTTCACCTTCCAGCAGGACAACGACCCTAAAGAACAGCCAGAGCTACAATGGAATGGTTTAGATCAAAGCATATTCATGTGTTAGAATGGTCCAGTCACAGTCCAGACCTAAATCACATTGAGAATCTGTGGCAAGACCTGAAAATTGCTGATCACAGACACTCTCCATCCAATCTGACAGAGCTTGAGATATTTTACAAAGAAGAAGAATGGGGAGAAATGTCCCTCTCTAGATGTGCAAAGCTGGTAGAGACACCCCCAAAAAGACTTGCAGCTGTAATTGTAGAGAAAGGGGGTTCTACAAAGTATTGACTCCGGGGGGCGCCATACAAATGTACCCCCCACACTTTTCACATATTTATTTGTAAAAAATGTTGAAAACCATTTATCATTTTCCTTCCACTTCACAATTATGTGACACTTTGGGCCAGATTCTCAAAGACTTACGCCGGCGTATCAGCAGACACGCCGACGTAACTCCGAATCTAAGCCCGTCGTATGTTTAAGTGTATTCTCAAACTGAGATACACTTAAACATGCCTAAGATACGACGGCCTGCGCCGTCATATCTTAGGGTGCAATAATTACGCTGGCCGCTAGGTGGCGCTTCCATTGCGGTCGGCGTAGAATATGCAAATGAGTCGTTACGCCGATTCACGAACGTACGCTTGCCCGTCGCAGTAAATTTACGCCGTTTCCGTAAGAGATACGCGGCGTAAAGATAAACATGTACCCTAGGCGGCGTATCCAATGTTAAGTATGGCCGTCGTTCCCGGATCGAAATGTGAAAATTTTATGTCGTTTGCCTAACTCGTCCGTGAATGGGGCTGGACGTGAATTGTGAATCAAGCACTTGCCAGTAAAACTTGCGGCGGCGTAACGTAAATGCGATACGTTACGCCGCCGCAGATCTACGTGAATCTGGCCCTTTGTGTTGGTCCATCACATAAAATCCCAATAAAATACATTTACGTTTTTGGTTGTATCATGACAAAATGTGGAAAATTTCAAGGGGTATGAATACTTTTTCCAGGCGCTGTATAAGATAATGGTGACTGTTTACTCTAAGCACATACCTAGAAATCACTGAATGTGGGAATCTGACAACCTCTCACCAGCCTCCGGCCAGACACAGAGATGATTGATTATGGAGCAACTTCTGATGAAATTTTGAATTACACATCAATACATTCCTTTGATCTTATCGACCTACACATTCCAAATACTTGATCTGCCACCACATCCCCCCCCCCCCCCGGTCTGGGCTATAAATCCACATTTCTATTGTTTCTAGGGCGTTTTTCATTATATTAATCTCACCCACCCTAAAGCAGTAGTCAGAGGCGGCTCTTTAATTAGGCAAATTAGGCGTTTGCCTAAGGCCTCGCACTCACAGGGGCCTCGCGGCCACCTAACCTACCCAATGCATTACCCAAGTTTTTAGGGACAGGGGACCTTAACGCTGCTGTGCTCAGGCAGCATTAAGAGCCCTCACTCAGGAGCGGGGCCGCCAAAGTCCCTAACAACCAGTGAATATTGGTGACGCCACCCCTTGTGACATTAATGACTCAGCATGCCCTTAGTCAATGACGTCACAAAGGGGCGGGTTCACCAGGTGACATCACTGGGTGGCCCCAGGCATTTAGTTCTTAAAGAGCAAGATCTGGGGACCGCCTTGTTAAAGGGGGCTTCCAGATTCCAATAAGCCCCATGTCCGCAGACCCCCACAACCACCGGCCAGGGTTGTGGGGAAGAGGCTCTTGTCCTTGAATTAATTTTCCCATCATGGGCGTGAGTGGGGGGCCCCATACCAAGTTTTGCCTATGGCCTCACAAAGCCTAGAGCCGCCTCTGGCGGTAGTAAACCGCTGAAACCCCCCACTCCCCCCCTCCCGCCAAAAAAAAACCTGCAAGACAATTGCACAGGAATAAGCAATTAGCGGACCTCCAGCTGTTGCAAAACTACAAGTCCCATCATGCCTCTGCCTCTGGGTGTCATTCTTGTGGCTGTCAGAGTCTTGCTACGCCTCATGGGATCTGGAGGTCCGCTAATTGCGTATCCCTGCAATAGCATAAAGTGCTAGTATGTATCGCACCCCCCCCCCCCCCCCGATCCAGCCATGACCCCTGACATCCCTAAAGAGGTGCTCTAGTCCTGGAAACATGAACCACTTCCATGTCACCAGACTCCCTGCTGTCATCAGCTGTCATTCAAGGGACATTCAGGACCAGCACAGCCAGGGCAGCCATCACAAATTTTGGGGCTTACACAGCTTTAGGCAGGGCCCCCCTGGAGCAGAGAACCGTGGGGGGGGGGGGGGGGTGACGGATAGAATACAAGTGTAATCTCTTCTCTCCTGACGCAAGATAATAAGCAGGGGGGGGGGCCCTGGGGACCATCGGGCCCCTTACAGGTGTAATGCAAAAAAAAAGTCTGGGGGGGCCAGCCAGGCCTGTAAGGGGCCCTCGGGACCATTGGGCCCCTTACAGGTGTAATGCAAAAAAAATGGGAGGGGGGCCAGCCGGGCCCCTGTGGACCATCGGGCCCCTTACAGGTGTAATGCTTGTACCCCCCTGATGGCGGCCCTGAGCACAGCCAATAGTTAAACACTACGGCCCAGATCCACAAAGAACTTACGGCGGCGTATCTATTGATACGCCGCGTAAGTTCTACGATGCGCCGGCGTATCTTTGTTTTGTATCCACAAAACAAGATACGCCTGAATGTGGGCTAGATCCGACTGACGTACGTCTTAGTACGCCGTCGGATCATAGGTGCATATTTACGCTGGCCGCTAGGTGGCGCTTCCGTTGATCTCCGCGTAGAGTATGCAAATTAGGTAGATACGCCGATTCTCAGAACGTACGTCTGCCCGGCGCATTTTTTTACGTCGTTTGCGTAAGGCTTTTTCCGGCGTATAGTTACCCCTGGCTCTATGAGGTGTACGCAATGTTAAGTATGGACGTCGGGCCAGCGTCGAATTTTCCATTGTTTGCGTAAAACGTTCGCGAATAGGGCTTTGCGTAAATTACATTCACGTCGTCTAGCCATTGAGCGGGCGTAATTTAATTTGAAAATTCAACGTGATACTAAGCATGCGCCGTTCGAAAAAAGCGTCATTTACGTGGGGTCATGGTTAGTTTACATAAAACACGCCCCCCTGTTCCTCATTTGATTTAGGCGCGCTTACGCCGGAACATTTACGCCACGCCGCCGTAACTTTAGAGGCAAGTGCTTTGTGAATACCGCACTTGCCTCTCAAAGTTGCGGCGGCGTGGCGTAACTACGATACGCTATGCCCATTTGAAGTTACGCCTATCTACGTGGATCTGGCCCTATCAGAAGATGAGAGGGCTATGATGTACAAAGAAGGGCTTGCAAGATTGCAAGCTCAGAGGTCCATTGAAAGTGAATAGAAAATCATTTATGGAAAGGGAAAACGCTGCAAGCATTGACAAATGACAATTCCTGGTTTTCATCATTTCTCCTGCAATTTAGTAAAGTTGGTGACATGGGGCCAGATTCACGAAGAGATACGACGGCGGATCTCCTGATCCGCCGTCGTATCTCTGAGATCCGACAGTCAGATTTATGCGACTGATTCATAAGAATCAGTTCCGCATAGATCTCCCTTAGATCCGACAGGTGTAATTGACTTACACCGTCGGATCTTAGGCTGCAATATCCCGCTGGCCGCTAGGTGGCGCTTCGTTTTTTTACGCAACGAATATGCAAATTCCGATTTCCGACGATTCAGAAACGAACACCCGCCCGTCGCTTTTTTTTTACGTCGTTTGCGTTCACCTTTTTCCGGCGGATAGTTACCCCTGCTATATGAGGGGTAGCTAATGTTAAGTATGGCCGTCAATCCCGCGCCGAGTTTAGAATTTTTACGTCGTTTGCGTAAGTCAGTCGCGAATACGGATGGCCGTAATTGACGTTAACGCCGAAAACAATGACGTCCTAGCGACGTCATTTGGAGCATGCGCACTGGGAAATTTCTCCGGCGGCGCATGCGCAGTTAAATCGGCGCGGGGACGCGCCTGATTTAAATTGTACACTCCCCCTAGCCGCGGAATTTGAATTCCGCCGGGGGAGTTACGATCCGCCGGCGCAAGTTTGGAGGTAAGTGCTTTGTGAATACTGCACTAGCCTCACAAAATTGCGCCGGCGGATCGTAAATCACATAGATTACGCGGATCTAAAGATCCGCTAATCTATGTGAATCTAGCCCAGGGTCTCTTTAAATCGTCAGAATGTCATTTGACAACCCCGGTGCTTCAGAGTGGATACAAGATATGAGCTGGCACCTGTTCAATCCAGATATGCCACAATTTAGATCACAGACATGTATGGACCATGCAGATTGTGGTAGTTATCAGTTTCCTAGCAAGTCACCCTATAATTAGCAAGCTTGGGCCGGAGGCTGGGGAGGAGCTCACTGCAACTTCACATGAATGGTAATATCTTAAAAAGACAATTTTATTAGATACCAAGGAGTGGATTCACTAAAGGCAAAAAGACTGTGCACTTTGCAAAGTGCCGTTGGTCCAGAACTTAGTAAATGAGGGTGAGCTCCACTAGATGACTTCCATCATCCAATCACGTGCAAGCAAAAATTCCTTGACTAGGGGCAGTTCAGATATCTATTGAATAAGGACACTGGCACTGTATTGGATTTACATGGCCGGCTCGGCCTTTATTAACACAAAAGCAAATAAAATATAAACATTGTTAATCACTTCAGTACCGGGCACTTACCCCCCTTCCTGCCCAGGCCAATTTTCAGCTTTCTGCGCTGTCGCTGTTTAACCACTTAAGGACCGCCTCCTGCAGATATACGTCGGCAGAATGGCACGGCTGGGCACAAGCACGTACCTGTACGTCCTCTTAAAGTGCCCAGCCGTGGGCGCGCGCCTGCAACCTGGTCCGAAGCTCCGTGACCGCGGGACCCACGGACCTGATCTCCGCTGGAGTCCCCCGATCGGTCCCCAGAGCTGAAGAACGGGGAGAGGTGAGTGTAAACACACCTTTCCTGTTCTTCACTGTGGCGCTGTCATCGATCGTGTGTTTCCTGATATAGGGAAAGACGATCAATGACGTCACACGTCCAGCCCCGCCCCCCTACAGTTAGAAACAAAGATGAGGTCACACTTAACCCCTTCACCGCCCCCTAGTGGTTAACTCCCAAACTGCAATTGTAATTTTCACAGTAAACAATGCATTTTTAATGCATTTTTTGCTGTGAAAATGACAATGGTCCCAAAAATGTGTCAAAATTGTCCGAAGTGTCCGCCATAATGTCGCAGTCAGGAAAAAAAACGCTGATCGCCGCCATTAGTAGTAAAAAAAAATATTAATAAAAATGCAATAAAACTATCCCCTATTTTGTAGACGCTATAACTTTTGCACAAACCAACCGATAAACGCTTATTGCGATTTTTTTTTATACCAAAAAATAGGTAGAAGAATACGTATCGGCCTAAACTGAGGAACAAAAAAATAAAATTTTATATATTTTTGGGGGATATTTATTCCTTCCAATGGTGATCCCTGTCCTCTGCTTCTCGAGCAGTGATCTCTGTGCTCTGCCCTGCCGATAGGGATCCCTGTCCTCTGCTTCTCCATCGGTGATCCCTGTCCTCTCCCTTTCTAGTGGTGATTCTTGTCCTCTCTCTCTTTGGTCATGGTTCCTGTCCTTTGACTCTACAGTGGTGATCCCTGTCCTCTGCCTTTCCAGCGATGATCCCTATCCTCTGCCTGACCAGCGGTGATCCCTGTCCTCTGCCTGACCAGTGGTGATCCCTGTCCTTCTCCCTGCCAGCGGTGGCCCCTGTCCTCTGTCCTGTCAATGGTGATCCTTGTCCTCTACTTCTCCAGCAGTGATCCCTGTCATCTGCCTCTCCAGCAGTGGCAGCTGGTGCTCAATAATTTGGGGGGCGACAAACAAACCTTACCACCCCCCTCCGCGGTAGACGGACGGGAAGGTGGCAAACAGTGGCCTCACCTTAGGAGGCCAATGACCAGGTGGTTCTAGATCCGGGGGTAGGGCTCCTGGAAGCTTAAATAGGCTGTTGCTGCCTGTCCACCTCTCCGCCCCTTCCACCTACTGCTCCTCGCTCCAGCTTGCCGAGTCAAGAGCCGGGGCTTCTCCTCCCGGCCAAACAGGAAGTGGCTCATGAGACCGGATTGGTCGGGAGTGCTAGGACTCCCTGGCCAATCCGACTGACTGGGAGGAGAAGGGAACAGAAGCAGGAATACATTAGCGAATATTAAAGTGGAGGTTCACCCTAAAACAATTATATAACATTACATCCAGCATAATTCGGACATGGAAGGTCAGCAGGGGATGAGCCGAGGACAGGGGTAAGCAGGGAGGAGGACAGGAGCCCCTAATCTACATGTGGGGCACCGGACGCATGGATTTCAAGGCGCATAAGGCGCGTCACCAGTTTTCCAACAATAGCCGACCTGTGAGTCGGCTCTATATGGCGCTTGCGCAGTTAGCCCTATATGGCGGGCGCAGGCACCGTATAGAGCCGACTCGCAGGTCGGCTATTTATGGAAAACTGGTGACGCACCTTAGGCCTCGTACACACGACCGAACATGTCTGCCGAAACTGGTCCGCGGACCAGTTTCCGCGGACATGTTCGGTCGTGTGTACGGCCGACCGGACAATTTTCCGGCGGATCGGACAGGTTTCCAGCGGACAAATGTTTCTTAGCATGCTAAGAAACATGTCCGCTGGAAGCCTGTCCGTCGGACATGTTCGGTCGTCTGTACGACTCACCGGACATGTCCGCTCGGCCGAAAGCCCTCGCATGCGTCAAAGTGATTCGACGCATGCGTGGAAGCATTGACCTTCCAGGGTCGCGCACGTCGCCGCAGCGACGGCGCGGCCACGTCACCGAGTTCGCTGTCCGCGGAAAATTTGGTCTGATGGTGTGTACAGCCATCAGACCAAAATCCGGCAGCGGACATGTCCGATGAAAACCGTCCGCGGACCGTTTTCAACGGACATGTCCCGTCGTGTGTACGAGGCCTTATGCGCCTTGGGAAGTTTTTCACCAGACGTCAATCATCTACCTCTGAATAGGAACACCCAGTCCCGCGGGAATCAGAACCCGGAAGGCGGGGGGAAAATAACAATAAAACGGTATGTACGGCGAAAAAAAAAAAAAAATACCAGCATACTGTACATGTCCGAATTATGCTGGATGTAATGTTATATAATTGTTTTAGGGTGAATCTCCACTTTAATCTCACACAACTGGGTGGGCTCAGGTTGCAATGCTCTGTGCCCCAAGCCCACCCTTTTTTTGAGCCAATTAGAGCCCCAGGCTCTAATCATGTGCTTAAAAAGAAATAAAAAACATTGAAATCCTTGCGTCCGGTGCCCCACATGTAGATTAGGGGCTCATGTCCTCCTCCCTGCTTACCCCTGTCCTCAGCCCCTCCCCTGCTGACCTTCCATCCTTTGCGCTGCTGACCCTCTGTACATTGTACCAGATTCTGAGAGCTCCAGTTTTTGTAAATCTCCCTCCCTAGGTGTGTTACGTCGACGACATCTTTCTTTTCTTGTTTTCCGAGCCGCAAAGATGAATGTACAGAATATTGCTGAGCCATGTTCAGGTTGTGTGTGTGAAAATGTCATTGTCTAGACACACCCATAGGCGTGGAATGTCAGCTCCAGGCTACGTAACGTTCTATACAATATATAAATATTTATGGACAATTCCTGATTCTTGTCAGACTGCATCCACCTCGTCAAGCGTGCTAAAATGCGTGCCACCCCCAAACCCCCTCCATGGATCTGCAGGCTCATACCATTCCAATGGTTGGGTGGGTGGTGGGGGGGGGGGGGTTATACAAAAAAAAAGGGCATTTTCTGGGCACAGACTTTGTTGCAGCAATCATAAGATTTAACATGTGTCATTTTCAAAGCATTTCTGCTGAGAATGGTACAGGGTGTAGTCCTTGTTGGGCACCCCCCGCCCCTCTCTGTGGAATGGTACGGCCCTTTTAGGTGTATAAGCCCAGGTACTGGCTGGTTTGCATCAGTCTGCTGCTGAGAACTTTGCAACAATGAGTTGTGGAGGTCCGCGACTTGGGGGGACAAGTCCAGGCAGGACACCTACTAAGGAAGAACAAGCCATCCTCGACAAGGTAAGTGGTTGGGGAACCAATCCTAAAGGGCTTGATCACCGCCGGTATGTCGATCTGCATTGGGACGCTGAGAAAACAATTGTTCTCTGTGTGTCCTGTTCACACCATACAAGTGTGTTGGGGGTGTATTGCGTGTCTGCAGTTTTATGCCACGCACAAAAATGTTTTACAATGTGTGTCAGCATTGAATTAACTAAAGGTTTTCTTTTTCTCACTTTAACCACTTAAGGACCGGACCAATATGCTGCTAAATGACCCGAGGGGTTTTTACAATTCGGCACTGCGTCGCTTTAAGAGACAATTGCGCGGTCGTGCGACGTGGCTCCCAAACAAAATTGGCGTCCTTTTTCCACCCACAAATAGAGCTTTCTTTTGGTGGTATTTGATCACCTCTGCAGTTTTTATTTTTTGCGCTATAAACAAAAATAGAGCGACAATTTTGAAAAAAATTCAATATTTTTTACTTTTTGCTATAATAAATATCCCTCAAAAATATATAAAAACATTTTTTTTCCCCTCAGTTTAGGCGATACGTATTCCTCTACATATATTTGGTAAAAAAAATCGCAATAAGCGTTTATCGATTGGTTTGCGCAAAATTTATAGTGTTTACAAAATAGGGGATAGTTTTATTATTATTTTTTTTTTTTTTTTACTACTAATGGCGGCGATCAGCGATTTTTTTCGTGACTGCGACATTATGGCGGACACTTTGGACAATTTTGACACATTTTTGGGACCATTGTCATTTTCACAGCAGAAAATGCATTTAAATTGCATTGTTTATTGTGAAAATGACAGTTGCAGTTTGGGAGTTAACCACAGGGGGCGCTGTAGTAGTTAGTGTTCACTTAGTGTGTGTTTACAACTGTAGGGGGGTGTGGCTGTAGGACTGACATCATCGATCGAGTCTCCCTATAAAAGGGATCACACGATCGATGCAGCCGCCACAGTGAAGCACGGGGAAGCCGTGTTTACATACGGCTCTCCCCGTTCTTCAGCTCTGGGGAGCGATCGCGATAGGGCGGCTATAAATGAATAGCCGCGCCGTGGTCCCGGATCGTTCCCCGCGGGTTACCGACCGCCGCATGTACCGGGGGGGGGGGGGGTCCCGATCGTTCCCGCGGAAAGACGGGGACGTACATGTACGCCCATATGCCTGTACGTGCCATTCTGTGGACGTACATATACATGCGGCGGGCCTTAACCGGTTAAATAACAAACATGTCATACTTACCTCCACTGTGCAGCTAGTTTTGCACAGAGTGGCCCCCAACATCCTCTTCTAGGGTCCCTCGGTGGCTCTTGCGGCTCCACCCCACATTAGATAACCCCCTTGGAGAAGCTCTCTCCCAAGGGGGGGGTTACCTTGCGGGGCGCGCTCCTGAGTCACACACTCGGCATCCATAGACGCCCGCGTCATTGGATTTGATTGACAGCAGCGGGAGCCAATGGCTGCGCTGCTATCAATCTATCCAATCAAAGCCGGGACTCCGTGGAGAGGACGGCAGCGGGGATGCGCAGAGGAAATGAACGGGCTCTGGTAAGTAAAATGGGATGGGGGGTGGTGATTGCCACGTGTTTTTTCACCTTAATGCAGGTGAAAAAACACAAACTTTTGCAACCCCTTTAACTAAAGTATTTATTTTTATTTTTTTGTCTTTAACTCTTTGAGATCCATGCTATAGCTGAATGATGGCTACAGCGCGGACCTACATTGCCAGGAGGCCGTCAATAGACATCCTCCCCTTTGCACACTTCCCGCGCGCCCCCTGTGATCACAGAGTCAATGAGACCCCGGCCCCTTACCATGTGATCAGCTGTCAGCCAATGACAGCTGATCACGTGATGTAAACAGAAGCTCAGTAATAGTTATTTTTTTCTCTTCACACTGACAGCGTAAGGAGAAAAAAAAAACAGATCACTGGCTTCTGTGCAAGGGACATCTGTCCCGAAGAGAAAGAGACACAGGCACCATATCTGTGCCCACCAGTACTGCCTGCCAGTGCATAACAGTGCCACCTATCAATGCCCACGAGTGCCACCTATCAATGCCCACCAGTGCCACCTATCAATGCCCACCAGTGGCGCCTATCAATGCCCACCAGTGGCGCCTATCAATGCCCACCAGTGCATAACAGTGCCACCTATCAATGCCCACGAGTGCCACCTATCAATGCCCACCAGTGGTGCCTATCGATGCCCACCAGTGGTACCAATCCAGGGCCGATCCGCCCTATAGGCTCACTATGCAAGCCGCTTAGGGCCCCGCAAAGCTGCAGAGGGCCCCCCCAAATTACTAGAGGCCCCGCCTGGTGAAAAGTCATTTTCGGCCCCTCACCCCGCTTCTCAACTGGCTGGCTGCATGGGAGAAGAGGTAAGAAGTCAGCACCGCCCGCTTCTCACTTTAATGTGACATGTCACTGTCGGCAGCGTCCCTCCCCCCAGCTTTTCAACTTTTTTTGAGACATGTCATTTTGCTTAGGGCCCCAGGGAGGTCAGGATCGGCACTGTACTCATCAGTGCCACCTAGCAGTGCCATCCATCAGTGCCCATCACTGCCATCCATCAGTGCCCATCACTGCCACCTATTAGTGTCCAACACTGCTAGCTATCAGTGCCACCTATTAGTGCCACCTATCAATGCCCACCACTGGCGCCTATCAATGCCCACCAGTGGTGCCAATCAGTGCCACCTAGCAGTGCCATACATCAGTGCCATCCATCAGTGCCCAACACTACTAGCTATCAGCGCTACCTATTAGTGCCACTTCTCAGTGCCCACCAATGGCACCTATCAATGCCCACCACTGGCGCCTATCAAAGCCCACCAGTGGTGCCAATCAGTGCCACCTAGCAGTGCCATCCATCAGTGCCATACATCAGTGCCCAACACTGCTAGCTATCAGCGCTACCTATTAGTGCCACTTCTCACTGCCCACCAATGGCACCTATCAATGCCCACCACTGGCGCTTATCAATGCCCACCAGTGGAGCTAATCAGTGCCACCTAGCAGTGCCATACATCAGTGCCAACCATCATTGCCCAATACTGCTAGCTATCAGCGCTACCTATTAGTGCCACTTCTCAGTGCCCACCAATGGCACCTATCAATCCCTTTCGGTGCCACCTCTCAGTGTCACCTATCAGTACCCATCAGTGCCACCTTATCAGTGCCGCTTTATCGGTGCCCATCAGTGCAACCTCATCAGAGTACATCAATGAAAGAGAAAAATTACCTGTTTGCAACATTTTATAACAAAATATAAAACGGTTTTGTATATATATTTATTTTTTTAATTCAGGCTTTTTTTTTTTTAATTTTAACAAAAAATAAAAACCGCAGAGGTGATCAAATACCACCAAAAGAAAAGCTCTATTTGTGGGAAAAAAATGATAAAAATATCATTTGGGTACAGCGTTGTACGACCACGCAATTGTCATTCAAAGAGTGAGAGCGCTGAAAGCTAAAAATTGGTCTGGGCAGGAGGGGGGTTTAAGTGCCCGGTAAGCAAGTGGTTAAATAAAAAAATTGTCATACCCCTGAAATTTTCCACATTTTGTCATGTTACAACAACCAAAAACTTAAACATGTCCGATCCTGTGTACGCGGCTTTAGAGAACCTTAGTGAACAAACAGCATCATGAAGGCCAAGGAACACCCCAGACAGGTCAGGGATAAAGTTGTGGAGAAGTATAAAGCAGGGTTAGGTTATAAAAAAAATCTCCCAAGCTTTGATCATCTCACGGAGCTTCTGTTCAATCCATCATCGGAAAATGGAAAGAGTATGGCACAACTGCAAACCTACCAAGACATGGCTGCCCACCTAAACTGACCGGGCCGGGCAAGGAGAGCATTCATCAGAGAAGCAGCCAAGAGGCCCATGGTAACTCTGGAGGAGCTGCAGAGATCCACAGCTCAGGGGGGAGAATCTGTCCACAGGACAACTATTAGTGGTCTCTCCACAAATCTGCCCTTTATGGAAAAGTGACGAGAAGAAAGACATTGGTGAAAGAAAGACATAAGAAAACCTATTTGCAGTTTGTGAGAAGCCATGTGGGGGAGGGGACACAGCAAACATGTGGAAGAAGGTGCTCTGGTCACATGACACCAAAATTCATCTTTTTGGCCTAAAAGCAAAACGCTATATGTGGGGGGAAACTAACACTGCACATCACCCTGAACACACCATCCCCACTGTGAAACATGGTGGTGGCAGCATCATGTGGTGGGGATGCTTTTCTTCAGCAGGGACAGGGAAGCTGGTCAGAGTTGATGGGAAGATGGATGGAAACAAATACAGGACAATCTTAGAAGAAAACCTGTTAGAGTCTGCAAAAGACTTGAGACTGGGGTGGAGGTTCACCTTCCAGCAGGACAACGACCCTAAACATACAGCCAGAGCTACAATGGAATGGTTTACATCAAAGCCTATTCATGTGTTAGAATGGCCCAGTCACAGTCCAGACCTAAATCACATTGAGAATCTGTGGCAAGACCTGAAAATTGCTGATCACAGACGCTCTCCATCCAATCTGACAGAGCTTGAGATATTTTACAAAGAAGAAGAATGGGCAGAAATGTCCCTCTCTAGATGTGCAAAGCTGGTAGAGACATCATCAAAAAGACTTGTAGAGAAAGGGGGTTCTACAAAGTATTGACTCCGGGGGGCGCCATACAAATGCCCCCCCCCCACACTTTTCACATATTTATTTGTAAAAAATGTTGAAAAACATTTATAATTTTCCTTCCACTTCACAATTATGTGACACTTTGTGTTGGTCCATCACATAAAATCTCAATAAAATACATTTACGTTTTTGGGTGTAACATGAGAAAATGTCAAAAAATTTCAAGGGGTATGAATACTTTTTTCAAGGCGCTGTATCTAGCCACCCTGAGTGATGAGAACCTCCAGGCTGGTGGGACAGAGATGGATGATTAGATTCTGATCCTTGCAATAGTCGGGTGATTCCTGCCTTGCTGGGTGGAGGGAAAAGGGTGCGTTTGGCACTCAGATCTCATTACCATATGGAGGTGTAAAACTTCCCGGGGAAGGTCCCTGGCTGTGGGAACAATTCTCCTCGGAAGGTTTCATCACCTGGAACAGGTTGTTACTTGCTGCTAATTATTATATCATTAAACTGTATCGACTAAATACACCTGAGCACCATAAAACGTATTATACTATATACACTAAGGGCCAGATTCACAAAGAGATACGACGGTGTATCTACAGATACACCATCGTATCTCTGACTTACACTGGTCCTATCTATGCGCCTGATTCATAGAATCAGTTACGCATAGATAGGGCTAGATCCGACAGTGTTACACTGTCAAATCTTTTTTTCAATTTAAAAATGGCGCCCGGGGCGTTCCCGCTGATTTACGATAAATAATATGTAAATCAGCGAGATACGCAAATTCACGAACGTACGCGGACCCGTCGCAGTGTTCTTGCGTCGTTTCCGTAGCGGTTTTCCGTCGTATACTTACCCCTTCTTTTATCAGGCGCAGCCAATGTTAAGTATAGCCGGCGTTCCCGCGTCGAATTTGAATTTTCCTACGTCGTTTGCGTACGCCGATTCACGAACACGCGCGTCGCAAGTCCCGCTCACGTCGCAACCACTGACGTCAGTGGGAGCAATGCACGCCGGGAAATTCCCCGGACGACGCATGCGCATTTAAATCGGCGCGGGAACGCGCCTGATTTAAATATGATACTCCCCTAGCCGCGGAATTTGAATTCCGCTGGGGGATTTAGGATCCGACGTCGCAAGTTTGGAGGTAAGTGGTTTGTGAATTAGCCACTTGCCTCCTAAACTTGCGGGAGCGGATCTTAATTCACGTAGATCGAGCGGATCTATAGATCTGCTGAGCTACGTGAATCTGGCCCTATATTGTCAAAAGTATTGGGACACCTGCCTTTACACGCACATGAACTGTAAATGACATCCCAGTCTTCGTCCGTAGGGTTCAATATTGAGTTGGCCCCGCCCCTTTGCATCTTCTGGGAAGGCCGTCGACAAGGTTTAGGATGTTTAGAATGTTTGACCATTCTTCCAGAGGCACATTTGTGAGGTCAGGCACTAATATTGGACGAGAAGTTCTGGCTCACAGTCTCCGCTATAATTCATCCCAAAGGTGTTCTATTGGGTTGAGGTCAGGACTCTGACCTCAACAAGGCATTTTCCTCCACACAACTGCCGCTCACTGGATATTTTCTCCTTTTCCCACCATTCTCTTTTAACCCGAGAGATTGTGCGTGAAAATCCCAGTAGATCAGTGTAACGGTCACCACCGTTTACGACCTTCCATCAACTACGACAGCTTATCTGACACTCCAACCAACAGGACCCGATCCATCCCATTTCCCAGAATAAGACGAGACACAGCTCTGTGCTTTCTGGTTTCAAATGCAAGACATCTTTAATGGCTAGTTTCAGTCTTATATACAGTACAACAGGTTACAGAAATCATAGGAACAATCAAACGCTCCACCCCCCTCATCACACCATGGGGGGCTTCAATCACATTCTTTTACATAATGATATTCAGAGTTAATTATCCCCCAGACGTTACGTCTCCGACAAGTACATTCCACACATAAACAGTATACATAATGAGAGGTCTAGGAGCCAGGCTGACTCTCAGTTTCAATCCACAGAAGCAGTCTTAGTTAGCATCTCAACAACCTCACACAATTCAGAGTTAATTATCCCCCAGACGTTACGTCTCCGACAAGTACATTCCACACATAAACAGTATACATAATGAGAGGTCTAGGAGCCAGGCTGACTCTCAGTTTCAATCCACAGAAGCAGTCTTAGTTAGCATCTCAACAGCCTCACACAATGGAAGGCCTTTCAAGAGCCAGGCTCATTTAACATGTCACTAGCCAGGGCTAATCATTGAAAAGAGTCATTATTGACCGGTAGGGTCACAATATTCTTTACAGACATTAAAGGATATATGGTAGATTGCTGTCCATGTTGAAACAATCCAATATATGTCTCTTTAGTTCCTGGCTCAATCTGTGCCCAAAAGTGACTCCTGTTACAATCAGCAATTTTTTTAAATACTCAGACCAGCCATAGTTGCCAACATTGTAAAAAAAAAATATTTTTTGCATGTAGGCGGAATATTATTATAATTAGGGGGCGGGTCATTTGTTTGTAGGTGTGCAAAGAAAATTGGGCGTGGTTTAAGTGTCCGCCCGTCCGTGTCCCCAGCAGCGGAGCCCTCCTTACATTAGAGTCTCCATCAGCGGAGCCCTCCTTACATTAGTGTCCCCGGCAGCAGAGCTCTCCTTACATTAGTGTCCCCATCAGCAGAGCCCTCCTTACATTAGTGTCCCCATCAGCGGAGCCCTCCTTACATTAGTGTCCCCATCAGCAGAGCCCTCCTTACATTAGTGTCCGCGGCAGCGGAGCCCTCCTTACATTAGTGTCCCCATCAGCGGAGCCCTCCTTACATTAGTGTCCCCATCAGCGGAGCCCTCCTTACATTAGTGTCACCATCAGCGGAGCCCTCCTTACATTAGTGTCCCCATCAGCGGGGCCCTCCTTACATTAGTGTCCCCATCAGCGGGGCCCTCCTTACATTAGTGTCCCCATCAGCAGAGCCCTCCTTACATTAGTGTCCGCGGCAGCGGAGCTCTCCTTACATTAGTGTCACCATCAGCGGAGCCCTCCTTACATTAGTGTCCCCATCAGCGGAGCCCTCCTTATATTAGTGTCCCCGGCAGCGGAGCCCTCCTTACATTAGTGTCCCCATCAGCGGAGCCCTCCTTACATTAGTGTCCCCGGCAGCGGAGCCCTCCTTATATTAGTGTCCCTGGCAGCGGAGCCCTCCTTACATTAGTGTCCCCATCAGCGGAGCCCTCCTTACATTAGTGTCCCCATCAGCGGGGCCCTCCTTACATTAGTGTCCCTGGCAGCGGAGCCCTCCTTACATTAGTGTCCCCATCAGCGGGGCCCTCCTTACATTAGTGTCCCCGGCAGTGGAGCCCTCCTTACATTAGTGTCCCCGGCAGTGGAGCCCTCCTTACATTAGTGTCCCCATCAGCAGAGCCCTCCTTACATTAGTGTCCGCGGCAGCGGAGCTCTCCTTACATTAGTGTCACCATCAGCGGAGCCCTCCTTACATTAGTGTCCCCATCAGCGGAGCCCTCCTTATATTAGTGTCCCTGGCAGCGGAGCCCTCCTTACATTAGTGTCCCCAGCAGCGGAGCCCTCCTTACATTAGTGTCACCATCAGCGGAGCCCTCCTTACATTAGTGTCCCCATCAGCGGAGCCCTCCTTATATTAGTGTCCCTGGCAGCGGAGCCCTCCTTACATTAGTGTCCCCAGCAGCGGAGCCCTCCTTACATTAGTGTCCCCATCAGAGGAGCCCTCCTTATATTAGTGTCCCTGGCAGCGGAGCCCTCCTTACATTAGTGTCCCCATCAGCGGAGCCCTCCTTATATTAGTGTCCCCAGCAGCGGAGCCCTCCTTACATTAGTGTCCCCATCAGCGGAGCCCTCCTTATATTAGTGTCCCTGGCAGCGGAGCCCTCCTTACATTAGTGTCCCTATCAGCGGAGCCCTCCTTACATTAGTGTCCCCGGCAGCGGAGCTCTCCTTACATTAGTGTCATCAGCGGAGCCCTCCTTACATTAGTGTCCCCATCAGCAGAGCCCTCCTTACATTAGTGTCCCAATCAGCGGAGCCCTCCTTACATTAGTGTCCCCGGCAGCTGAGCCCTCCTTACATTAGTGTCCCCATCAGCGGAGCCCTCCTTACATTAGTGTCCCCATCAGCGGAGCCCTCCTTACATTAGTGTCCCCATCAGCGGAGCCCTCCTTACATTAGTGTCCCCATCAGCGGAGCCCTCCTTACATTAGTGTCCACGGCAGCGGAGCCCTCCTTACATTAGTGTCCCCGGCAGCGGAGCCCTCCTTACATTAGTGTCCCCGGCAGCGGAGCCCTCCTTGCATTAGTATCCCGGCAGCGGAGCCCTCTTTACATTAGTGTCCCCGGCAGCGGAGCTCTCCTTACATTAGTGTCCCCATCAGCGGAGCTCTCCTTACATTAGTGTCCCCATCAGCGGAGCCCTCCTTACATTAGTGTCCCCGGCAGCGGAGCCCTCCTTACATTAGTGTCCCCATCAGCGGAGCCCTCCTTACATTAGTGTCCCCATCAGCAGAGCCCTCCTTACATTAGTGTCCGCGGCAGCGGAGCTCTCCTTACATTAGTGTCCCCATCAGCGGAGCCCTCCTTACATTAGTGTCCCTCTCAGCGGAGCCCTCCTTACATTAGTGTCCCCATCAGCGGAGCCCTCCTTACATTAGTGTCCCCGGCAGCGGAGCTCTCCTTACATTAGTGTCACCATCAGCGGAGCCCTCCTTACATTAGTGTCCCCATCAGCGGGGCCCTCCTTACATTAGTGTCCCCATCAGCAGAGCCCTCCTTATATTAGTGTCCCTGGCAGCTGAGCCCTCCTTACATTAGTGTCCCCATCAGCAGAGCCCTCCTTACATTAGTGTCCCCATCAGCGTTACCCTCCTTACATTAGTGTCCCCATCAGCGGAGCCCTTCTTACATTAGTGGCAACTGAGCCCCCCTTACATTAGTGTCCCCGGCAGCGGAGCCCTCCTTACATTAGTGTCCCCGGCAGCGGAGCCCTCCTTACATTAGTGTCCCCATCAGCGGGGCCCTCCTTACATTAGTGTCCCCATCAGCGGAGCCCTCCTTACATTAGTGTCCCCATCAGCGAAGCCCTCCTTACATTAGTGTCCCCATCAGCGGAGCCCTCCTTACATTAGTGTCCCCATCAGCGAAGCCCTCCTTACATTAGTGTCCCCATCAGCGGGGCCCTCCTTACATTAGTGTCCCCATCAGCGGAGCCCTCCTTACATTAGTGTCTCCATCAGCGGAGCCCTCCTTACATTAGTGTCTCCATCAGCGGAGCCCTCCTTACATTAGTGTCCCCATCAGCGGAGCTCTCCTTACATTAGTGTCCCCATCAGCGGAGCTCTCCTTACATTAGTGTCCCCATCAGCGGGGCCCTCCTTACATTAGTGTCCCTGGCAGCGAAGCCCTCCTTACATTAGTGTCCCCATCAGCGGAGCCCTCCTTATATTAGTGTCCCCATCAGCGGAGCCCTCCTTACATTAGTGTCCCCAGCAGCGGAGCCCTCCTTACATTAGTGTCCCCATCAGCGGAGCCCTCCTTACATTAGTGTCCCTGGCAGCGAAGCCCTCCTTACATTAGTGTCCCCATCAGCGGAGCCCTCCTTATATTAGTGTCCCCATCAGCGGAGCCCTCCTTACATTAGTGTCCCCATCAGCGGAGCTCTCCTTACATTAGTGTCCCCGGCAGCGGAGCCCTCCTTACATTAGTGTCCCCATCAGCGGAGCTCTCCTTACATTAGTGTCCCTGGCAGCGAAGCCCTCCTTACATTAGTGTCCCCATCAGCGGAGCCCTCCTTACATTAGTGTCCCCATCAGCGGAGCTCTCCTTACATTAGTGTCCCCGGCAGCGGAGCTCTCCTTACATTAGTGTCCCCTTCAGCGGAGCCCTCCTTACATTAGTGTCCCCGGCAGCGGAGTTCTTCTTACATTAGTGTCCCCGGCAGTGGAGCCCTCCTTACATTAGTGTCCCCATCAGCGGAGCTCTCATTACATTAGTGTCCCTGGCAGCGAAGCCCTCCTTACATTAGTGTCCCCATCAGCAGAGCCCTCCTTACATTAGTGTCCCCATCAGCGGAGCTCTCCTTACATTAGTGTCCCCATCAGCGGGGCCCTCCTTACATTAGTGTCCCCATCAGCAGAGCCCTCCTTACATTAGTGTCCCCGGCAGCGGGGCTCTCCTTACATTAGTGTCCCCGGCAGCGGAGCCCTCCTTACATTAGTGTCCCCATCAGCGGAGCCCTCCTTACATTAGTGTCCCCGGCAGTGGAGCCCTCCTTACATTAGTGTCCCCGGCAGTGGAGCCCTCCTTACATTAGTGTCCCCATCAGCGGAGCCCTCCTTACATTAATGTCCCTGGCAGCGGAGCCCTCCTTACATTAGTGTCCCCGGCAGCGGAGCTCTCTTTACATTAGTGTCCCCGGCAGCGGAGTCCTCCTTACATTAGTGTCCCCATCAGCGGAGCCCTCCTTACATTAGTGTCCCCGGCAGTGGAGCCCTCCTTACATTAGTGTCCCCGGCAGTGGAGCCCTCCTTTTAATGTGTCTGTGCCCACCAGCGACGGCTACAGTTTCCAGCTTTCTTATGTGTTCAGTGGAGAGGGGAGGGGCCTCTGAGCCGTGCAACCAATCTGCTTCAGTGTACAAGAGAATTGTCTACTTGTACACTGTAGAGAGAAGCCGATTGGCTGCCCCTCCCCTCTCCACTGAACACACGGGGAAATAGTCCTCGTGGAGGCAGCCATCTTTTTGTAGCCCGCCAACCGTTTTTGCCTAAAACATTCCCAATTTCCTGGGACAAAGGCGAAATCCCGGGAATTTAAGCGGGATGAGCTCCGATTGGCATGAGGGTCCCAAAATCTGTATTGTCCTGGGAAAATCGGGACTGTTGGCAAGTATGGACCAGCCCGTCTGGCACCGTTAACCAGGCCATGTTCAAAATAACTTAAATCCCCTTTTTCTCCCCATTCTGATGCTCGGGTTTGAACTTCAGCAAGCCGTCTTCACCACATCTAGATGCCTAAATGCATTGAGTTGCTGTCATGTGATTGGCTGATTAGCAATTTGTGTTACCAAGCAATTGAACAGGTGTTCCTAATAAAGTGGCCAGTGAGTGTGTGTATATGTGTGTGTGTATATATATATATATATATATATATATATATATATATATATATATATATATATATATATAAATACAAATGAGTATTTAGTCATATTGGCCTGGATTCACGTAGCACTTACGCCGACGTATCTCGAGATACGCCGCGTAAGTGTAAAGATGCGCCGTCGTATCCGTGCGCTGTGCCCATAGAACTAGATACGCATGAAAATAGGCTTCTTACAAAAGATGTTACTTGCCTACGCCGGCGTATCTTGGGCGCATATTTACGCTGGAGGCATATGGGAAATTTGATTCCCATATGCAAATGAGTGAGATACGTTGATTCACGAACGTACTTGCGCCCGGCGCATTAATATACGCTGTTTACGTAAGTCGTACATCCGGCGTAAAGTTAAGCCTCATAAAGCAGGTGTAAGTCATGTTAAGGTATGGACCAGGGAACAGCCGTCGTATTTTACGTCGTTTACGTAGTAGTACGTGAATAGGGCTGGGCGTAGGTTACGTTCACGTCGTAGGCAGTGATTCGACGTATCTTATGGAGTATTTACTACGTGATTCTGACGCATGCGTACTGGGATGCGTCCATGGGACGGCGCATGTGCCGTTCGTTCAGGCCATCATTTGCATGGGGTCACGCTTCATTTAAATGGATCACGCCCACCTTCCACCTACTTTGAATTAGGCGGGCTTACGCAGAGGAATTTACGTTACGCCGGCGCAACGTTGGGAGCGAGTGCTTTGTGAATACTGGCCCGGATTCAAGTAGATTTGCGCATTTTTTAGGGAGGCGCAGGGCAACGTTTTTGCCCTGCGCCCCCACAAATTTACTGCGCTGCCCTTGATTCACGGAGCAGTAGCTCCGTAAATTGCGTGGGCGCGCCGGCAAAATGCCCGCCGTAAGCGCGCGCAATTTAAATGATCCTGTAGAGGGCGGGAATAATTTAAATTAGGCGCGTTCCCACGCCGAGCGTAGAGCACATGCTCCGTCGGGAAACTTTCCCGACGTGCATTGCGGCAAATGACGTTGCAAGGACGTCATTTGCTTCAAAGTGAACGTGAATGGCGTCCAGCGCCATTCACGATTCACTTACGCAAACTACGTAAATTTCAAATTTCGCGACGCGGGAACGACGGGTATACGTAACATTAGCTGCCCCTGCTAATAGCAGGGGCAGCCTTACGCGAAAACCGCCGTACGGAAACAACGTAAATTGCGTACGCAGGGCTCGCGCAATGTTGTGAATCAGCGTTAGTATGCAATTTGCATACTATACGCTGAGCACAACGGGAACGCCACCTAGCGGCCATCGCAAGAATGCAGCCTAAGATATGCGGGCATAAGAGCCTTATGCCGCGCATATCTTAGGCTGCAGTCGGCGTAACGAGGTTCCTGAATCAGGAGCATTCGTTACGCCGGGGCAAGTAAGCAATTGCGCTGTGTAACTTATGGTTACACAGGCGCAATTGCTTCTTGAATCCAGGCCACTGTGCTCGCCGCTCTGCTATACGTCGGCATAGCGTATATTCGATATGCTACGCCGGCATAACTATGCGCCGCTCTATGAGAATCCGGGCCTATATATTTAGAGGTATATCTATTTTGAATGGTCTTAGTCTATAGGTTAGACTTGTGTCTTTTTTCAACCTTGCCTACTATGTAACTATGTATATCGGTCTTTCCAAACTTGACGCACTTTGTTTGTTTTCAGGTGAAAGATCAATTTGTGAAGCAGTCCGGGACGAACCCCAGCGTATTTAAGGCCGTCCTCGTCAGTACTCAGGTTGTTGCCGGAACAAATTACTTTTTCAAGGTAATGTTGGTTTTTATGCAACATTGTCACCATTCTGTACCAGAGGAGCTTATCCTCTAATATACTATTATTCTTATTATCCTCCAATGGATTATTATTATTCTCTAATGTCCCCTCATATTTTTGCTTGTTTTCATAAACCTTTTTACATCTGTCATGATCCAGCCAGGGGGACCGAAAATTTAGATCAGGGGTCTCCAAACTTTCTAAACAAAGGACCAGTTTACGGTCTTTCCGACTTTAGTGGGTCCGGAGTGTGGCCAGTGGAAGTAAAAAATACCCCAGTGTCAGTGGGAGTAAAAAAAATACATAGAGCTAGATTCAGGTACCCTTTACGTCGGCGTATCTATAGATACGCCGCGTAAGTTGAAAGATGCGCCGTCGTATCTATGCGCGCTATTCAGGGAACTAGATACGCCTGAAATCGTGCTTCATCGGACCGACGTAAGTCTTAGTACGCCGTCGTATCTTGGGGTGCACATTTACGCTGGCCGCTAGGGGCACTTCCGTAGATTTACGCGTAGAATATGTAAATGAGCTACATACGCCGATTCACGAACGTACTTGCGCCCGCTACGCCGTTTACGTAAGGCTTACGTCCGGCATACAGTTATCCCTGCTATATGAGGCGCAGCCAATGTTAAGGTATGGACGTCGGAACAGCCGTCGAATTTTACGTCGTTTACGTAAGTGGTACGTGAATGGGGCTGTGCGTATATCAGTGAAAATACAAAATTTAAGGTGTAATTTGTTTCTAATGAACGTTCTTTTTCTGATCTTCGCAGGTTGAGACTGGAGCTAACGCTTACAGCCACGTTAAAGTGTTCGTACCTATGCCTCAAAAAAACGAAGGACCGTCTTTGACGGCATTGCAGCTGAATAAGACAAAGGAGGATAAACTGTTTTATTTCTAAGATGGAGACGACGACGACAATGAATTGTATCCCGGATGTTCCTTCTGTATCCAAAATTGTCCTGCAATCCTCTTCAACTCTCCTTTTTGCCAGTTCCTTCAATCCCTTCCCCCTCATTCCCATGGTGTCCTGGCACCTCGGAGCTACAAAAGGCAAATTTACTTCTGCTATGTCTTCATTTCAAGTAAAATTCCCTGTTATCTGTATGTGGGGCTGGATTTACGATCAGAAAAGGCAGGCTTGAGCCTATAGGTTGTTGGGGTAAGCTGGTCCAAACAAACTATTTCCGTTTGAAATTGATACCGCTTGAATGCCTCAATCTGTTATCCCAGCTGACTGGACAGAGTGTTTGCAGGTACTGGTTGGGTTGAATACTGGCTCATCGGACACATTGAGGCAGAGGCGGCTCTTTAATTAGATGATTGCCTAAGGCCTCACAATCACAGGGGCCTTGTGGCCGCCTAACTTACCCAATGCATTACCCCAATTTTGAGGGACAGGGGGCCTAAACGCTGATGTGCTCAGGCAGCGTTAGGAGCCCTGACGCAGGAGCTGGGTCGCCGGTGATCTGACGATATGGTTCCGGCTAACGAGCTGGTTACTGTAAGGACTGCGCAGGCCCAATCCTTGCCGACGGAAATCTCCGAACCTCGGCCGGCATCCAGGGCGACGTGGAATTTGAGGAAAGTGGCCAGTCGGCCTCACGTCCTCGCTTCGCTCGGATGGTCTTGCTGCGCTCGCTCGGCCTCCTGGCTCTTTTTTTAACATCCTCCAATCCACAGGGATGTTAAAGAATGAGCGTGGATGCCGCCAGAGGTTCGGAGATTTCCGTCGGCAAGGATTGCGTCTGCGCAGTCCTTACAGGAACCAGCTCGTTAGGGGAACCTTAAAGTCACCGGCGTCCCTACCAACCAACCAGTAAATATCGGTGACACCACCCCTTGTGACTTCAATGACCCAGCATGCCCTCAGTCAATGACGTCACAAGGGGGTGGGTTCATCAGATGACATCCCCCGCCCCGTAATTAGTAAAGAGCAGGATCTGGGGGCCACCTTGTTAACCACTTCATTACTGGGCACTTAAACCCCCTTCGTGCCCAGACCAATTTTCAGCTTTCAGCGCTGACGCATTTTGAATGACAATTGCGCGGTCATACAACACTGTACCCAAATTATATTTTTATCATTTTTTTTTTCCACAAATAGAGCTTTCTTTTGGTGGTATTTGATCACCTCTGCGATTTTTATTTTTTGCGCTATTAACATAAAAAAACAGAAAATTTTGAAAAAAAACACAATATTTTTTACTTTTTGTTATAATAATATCCGATTTTTTTTTTTTTAAATAAAAATTTCCCTCGGTTTAGGCCGATACGTATTCTTCTACATATTTTTGTTAAAAAAAATCGCAATAAGCGTATATTGATTGGTTTGCGCAAAAGTTATAGCGCCTACAAAATAGGGGATAGATTTATGATTTTTATTTTTTACTAGTAATGGCGGCGATTTGCGATTTTTTTATTTTTTTTGTCAGGCGTGCGATATTGCGACGGACATGTCGGACACTTTTGACACAATTTTATGACCATTCACATTTATACAGCGATCAGCGCTATAAAAATGAACTAATTACTGTATAAATGTGACTGGCAGTGAAGGGGTTAACACTAGGGGGTGAGGAAGAGGTTAAATGTATTCCCTCATTGTGTTCTTACTGTGTGGGGGGAGGGGACTGACTGGGGGAGGTGACCGATGCTGTGTCCTTATGTAAAGGGACACAGATTGGTCTCCTCTCTCCCTGACAGGACGTGGAGCTCTGTGTTTGCACACAGAGCTCCACATCCTGCTGTGTCACCGACGATCGCGGGTGTCTGGCGGACATCGCGGCCGCCAGGCACTCGCATCGGCTCCCGAGCGATGCGCCGGGCACGTTGTTTCCCCGCTGCGCGCCCCCAGCGGCGCGCACGGGGAATCACAACAACAGGACATCTAAAGACGTCCACTCAGCACTTGAGAGCCGCGCTGTGGACGTCTATAGCGCGGCCCTCTAGTGGTTAAAGGGGTCCTCCAGATTCCAATAAGCCCCCTGCCCGCAGACCCCCACAACCACCAGCCAGGTTTGTGGGGAAGAGGCTCTTGTGCTTGAATTATTTTTCCCATCGTGGGTGTAAGTGGGGCCCCATGTCAAGTTTTGCCTAAGGCCTCACAAAGCTTAGAGCTGCCTCTGCATTGAGGACTACAAGAAAATGGCGCCCGTCCACACAATGCCTCAGCACATGGTGAGCTCCTCTTAGTAAAAAATGGCTTGGCCTTTGTCTCCTACCTATGAGAGAACCCCCTCTAATATGTATCACCCAGTAGGCACTTAATTGTAGCGGTCATTACTAAGAAATGTGGCTGCTATCAGAGCCGTAAGAACTTTGTATTCATCGGCTACATACATTGTACAGCACTGTCTTCCAGCAGTGGTAAGGGGGACTTCTTGTCCTGCATCTGGAACAAAATAGAGAGCTGCTCAGCCATTCACAGGAAGCTTTGTATTTTTATAAATGAATAAAAGACTTCCTATGGATGAGATAGAGACCTGTGACATCATCCACCCATCTCTCTACCTCAGCCAAACAGAGGAAGCCTTCTATTAAGAAAAATTCTTAAAGCTACCTGTGAATGGCTGAGCAGTGCTTTATTTTGCTCCAGGTGCGGGACAAGAAGTCCCCCTTACCACTGCTGGAACACTGCACCATATAATGTACATAGCTGATGCATACACAATTTATACAGCGCTGGCAGCGGCCACATTTCTTAGAAATGGCCTCTATGATTAGGCCCCTACTGGACGAAACATGTTAGAGGCAGTTCTCTCATAGGTAGGAGACCAAGCTCAAGCCATGTTTTAATACTAAGAGGAGATCACTTTATGCAAAGGCAGTGTGTGGATGGGCACCATTTTTTGCAGTTTTTGATGTGTCCACTGGAAAAACATGTTAGAGGGGGTTCTCCCATAGGTAGGAGACCAAGCTCAAGCCATTTGTAACCAAGAGGAGATCACTTTATGCCAAGGAATTGTGTGGATGGGTGCCATTTTTTTGTAGTTCTTGATGTGTCTACTAGAAAAACATGTTAGAGGGGGTTCTCCCAAAGGGAAAAGGAGACCAAGCTCAAGCTATTTTTTTTACTAAGAGGAGATCACTTTATGCCAAGACAGTGTATGGATGGGTGCCATTTTTTTGGTAGTTCTTGATGTGTCTACTGGACGAAACATGTTAGAGGGGGTTCTTCCAGAGATAGGAGACCAAGCTCAAGCCATTTTTTACTAAGAGGAGATCACTTTATGCCAAGGAATTGTGAGGATGGGTGCAATTTTTTTGTAGTTCTTGATGTGTCTACTAGAAAAACATGTTAGAGGGGGTTCTGCCATAGGGAGGAGACCAAGCTCAAGCCATTTTTTACTAAGAGGAGATCACTTAATGCCAAGACAGTGTGTGGATGGGTGCCATTTTTTGTAGTTCTTGATGTGTCTACTGGACGAAACATGTTAGAGAGAGTTCTCCCATAGGTAGAAGACCAAGTTCAAGCCATTTTGTAACTAAGAGGAGATCACTTTATGCCAAGGAATTGTGTGGATGGGTGCCATTTTTTTGTAGTTCTTGATGTGTCTACTAGAAAAACATGTTAGAGGGGGTTCTCCCATAGGTAGGAGACCAAGCTCAAGCCATTTTTTTTACTAAGAGGAGATCACTTTATGCCAAGACAGTGTGTGGATGGGTGCCATTTTTTTGTAGTTCTTGATGTGTCTACTGGACGAAACATGTTAGAGGGGGTTCTTCCAGAGGTAGGAGACCAAGCTGAAGATTTTTTTTACTAAGAGGAGATCATACTAAGAGGATACTGTATACGTTTATACAGCGCAATTTTTTTGTAGTTCTTGATGTGTCTACTGGACGAAACATGTCAGAGGGTGTTCTCCCATAGATAGAAGACCAAGTTGAGTACAGTGGAGCCTCGGATTGCAAGAAACGCGGGTAACGAGCGTTTCGCAATACAAGCACTGTATTTTAAAAAAATCCTGACTCGGTTTGCGAGTGTTGTCTTGCAAAATGAGCAGATTCAAGCCACAGTGGTGTGCAGTACCACGTTTGGCCTGAGGTGGGGCGGCGCCGGAGATGATCGGTGGCGATCAGGAAAAAATACTCCGTTCCCGAGCCTTTCCAAGGTTTTCCCAGTTCAGCCAAGCTGTCCTCAGGCCTTTCTGAGGCTCTCTGGCGCCCCCCCCAACCACCTCTGGCCACATGCGGTATTGCATACCATTGAAGTCAATGCGGAACAAATTATTTTCATTTCCATTGACTTCTATGGGGAAACTCGCTTTGATATGCGAGTACTTTGGATTACGAGCATTCTCCTGGAACGGATTATGCTCGTAATCCGAGGTTCCACTGTATAAAAGAAGGCACAACATTTAGCAACATATTGCTACACTTAGAGGCGCCTCTCTTCTCTTTTATACTCTGGAGCTCCTGCTGGATTTTGCTTCTAATCCCCTTGGGGAGGCTTCCATTTGTGGATGGACATTTTATGGTTACACAACCCATCACATTGCTATAATCTTTTTATAGGGACTATAAACTGAAGGACTTATGAATAAATGGTTGTGGAACGAATCATTTGAGTTTCCATTGTTTCTTATGGGAACATTTGCTTTGATATACAAGTGCTTTGGATTACAAGCATGTTTCTGGAACGAATTATGCTCGCAATCCAAGGTTTTACTGTATATCCAACCTGAGTCTAAACTTGAACACTAACAGTATATATAACATTGATAATATGTACCTATTTGTAAAATCCTGTTCAGTTTTATATCTTGTTCACTGTGTAACAAAAAATGCAATAAAATTTTTTTTTGGGGAAAAAATATGTTTGTTACATACATTTGCATATACAGGTAAAGCCACATTGGCGCATCAATGTACCGGTAAATAGTTTAGTACCCAACCCTAAACTATCTGAACTCCCAACTTTATCCTGGATCTTCCTCCGCCTTACATATTTGAGAAAATGGTAGACATGTGCAATTCGTTTAGTTTCTAATTCGTTTTTTAATGTTAATTTCGAATTTTCATATTAACAAATTTTTTATTTTCGTATTTTCTAAATTTTCAATTTCCGAATTTTTGCACTTCCGAAATTTCGAATTTCCGAATTTTTTAATTTCCGAATTTTTAATTTCCGAATTTTTAATTTCCGAATTTTTAATTTCCGAATTTCGGAAATTCGGATTTTCGGAAATACGAAAATTTTTTTTTTTTTTTTTAATATTTCGAATTAAACAATTTTTATATTTAGAATTTTCAAATTTAGAATTTTCAAATTTAGTATATTAGAATTTTCGATTTTTGAATTTAGAATATTCGAATTTTTCATTTTCAAATTTCAAATTTCAAATTTTTCGAATTTTTCATTTTCGAAAACTCAAAATTCGAAAATTAAATGATTTCGAAATTCAAAAATTAAATAATTTGAAATTCGAAAATTAAATAATTCGAAATTCGTAAATCAAATAATTCTAAGATTCGAAAATTCGAAAATAGAAAAAATTTGAAAATTAAAAATTGCGAATTTTAGACTTTTAAAATTTTCACACTGTAGACCCTTATATTATAGAGGGTCATGAACACCTTCCCTTGCGGCTGTAGGCTTATTCTGTTGTGCTGGGGTATTCTTCCAGCCCCGGTACTGCAGGTGGCAGCAGTGGAGTCAAGGTTTGGGTGCTCTTTCCCAGCAGCCAATTAGGAGGGTTTGTCCTCGCTGTGCATGCTGGGGAGGGTATCTGGGTCTTCTTCGTCCAGTGTGGCACCCACCTTTAGGGTGGCCACATCACGGCGTTATGGCCTACCTGGCCGGGGCGTGCGTGCCACTCGGTGTTCCTGGTTCCGGGCCATGTTGGCCCGGAGCATCTGAACAGCGACGGGAATCCAGTGAGTGACTGGGATCCCACCTTTGAAGATCCCAAGCTGTACTGCTGATCGGTGGGGAGTCAGTCTGAGGAGCACCATTGAGAGGCTGGCGGTCCAAAAGGGCCTGGACAAACCACCGGGGATCGAGGTAGCCGGACACTGAGGGATTGATCACCTGTCAGTTGGTATCTGGCCGTCAAGTTGAAGGAGATCCAGGCGTAACTCATCTAAGGAGGATTACCTCCAAGAATTCAATCCAGAGAGGGCCTGTGGCAGAGGTGCCTTTCTGAGGCTCACCAAGGAGGGTCTGTGGCAGAGACTTCATCCTACAAATGTCCGAGTGATACTCCGGCTGCCAGGTCAGTGAGAGAGGCCTGTCCGGGTACACTAAACCCACTCCGGCGAGAGTGGCGCAGAGAAGGGTTACGTTTGGGAGCAGGACTGTTTCCTATCATCACGCCTGAATCTGCTATCCTCCATTCTTCTTCAACTTTACTTTCCTCACCACAAGTTTACTGTTTTTACCCGGCTGGGTAATAAAGAGCACAGCAAAGAGCACCTGTCTGGACATTCCTTTACTTCTACCAAATGCAATTCGCATCATCTACCCCTAGGAATTTCGGAGGAGCCATGAGGTAAATGTGCCGCCCAAAAATCCAGCAGCTCCTCCGGGGGTAGTGCTACATATGTAAAAATAAAATGCACTTACAAAACAGGGCACTCCACCAGTGCCCAGTAAACAGCGTGAAAACAATAATGTGTACGATGGCTGCGGCTAGGAAGGTCATGACGTCACCAGCAGCCATTGTACACATTGGGCTAGATTCAGAGAGAGTTACGCCGGCGTATCAGTAGATACACCGTCGCAACTCTGAATCTACGCCGTCGTAAATTTAAGCATATTCTGGAAACCAGATACGCTTAAATTAGGCTAAGATACGAGCGGCGTAAGTCTCTTACGCCGTTGTATCTTAGTAGCATATTTACGCTGGCCGCTAGGTGGCGCTTCCGTCGTTTTCGGCGTAGAATATGCAAATGACCTAGATACGCCGATTTACAAATGTACCTACGCCCGGCGCTATTTTTTTACATCGTTTACGTTAGGCGTTTTTTCGGGGTAAGGTTGCTCCTGCTATTATGAGGCGTACGCAATGTTAAGTATGGACGTCGTTCCCGCGTCGAATTTTGAATTTTTTACATCGTTTGCGTAAGTCGTTCGCGAATAGGGCTGGACGTAATTTACGTTCACGTTGAAAGCAATGACGATTTGCGGCGGAATTTCGAGCATGCGCACTGGGATGCTTTCACGAACGGCACATGCGCCGCTCGTAAAAAAACGTAAAATATGCGGGGTCACCATTAATTTAAATAAAACACGCCCACATCATCCCCATTTGAATTAGGCGGGCTTACGCCGGCCCACATACGTTACGCCGCCATAACTTAGGGCGCAAGTTCTTTATGAATACGGAACTTGCGCCCTAATTTACAGCGGCGTAACGTATCGGAGATACGTTACGCCCGCACATTATTACGCTGGGCTACCTGAATCCGGCCCATTATTGTTTTCACCCACGCCGTTTACTGGGCACTGGTGGAGTGCCCTGTTTTGTAAGTGCATTTCATTTTTACATATTAATAGTTTCTGTCTGGCAGAGAGCACTATGGCCCAGATTCACATATATAACACGTTACGCCGACGTAAGAGCAAATGTGCGCCGGCGTATGTGTGCGGCAGACCCACAAACCAACATGAGCCTAAAACTAGGCTACACCCCGCCGACGTAGCTTGCACACGCCGGCGTAGGGTGGGCGCACATATGGGCTGGGCGCATTGATTAGCCATTCAAACATGCAAATGAGGGAAATACGCCGTTTCACGAACGTGCGTGAGCCCGGCGCATGCTACGCGAGATGCGCGTACGTTGTACGTCCGGCGTAAAGTTATTCCCCATAAATGAGGTGCAACCCAGCAACAGACATGCACAGGTCTGCACCGAGGAACACAAGTCGGCGTATTGTGCGTTGGACGTGTGTCTGGCTGGGCGTACGTTATGTTCACGGCGTACGCGGTGATCCTGCGTAGCTTAGGCAGTTGTGCCGGCGTGGTTGTGAGCCGGCGCAGGGGGGTGTGCTGTGCATGCGTCCACATGACGGCGCATGCGCAGTTCGTGATACGTACCTGTCTGGCGCTCGGCCCATCATTTGCATGGGGTCACGCCTCATTTGCATGGGTTCACGCCCACTTCAACCTACGCCGGCGTGCGCCTTCGAAACCCACGCCACGCTGGCGCAGCGTTGGGAGCACTGGCTTGCTGAATGCAATGCTTGCCTCTCCGCGCTGCGTTGGCGTGGCGTTACAGTGTTTGCTCTACGGCCGCGTAATGTGCGCCTTGCTCTCTGTGAATCTGGGCCTATGTTTCTTCTTTATGCTTCCATGATCCACATCATATGCTCTAAAAATGCACTGATTACTGTGTAAATGACACTGGCAGGGAAGAGGATAACCACTAGGGGGCGAGTTAAGTGTGTCCTAGGGAGTGATTCTAACTGTGGGGGGATGGGCTACGTCGCTGCTTCCGACGACAGGGAGCAAAAGATCAGTGTCCTGTCACTAGGCAGAACAGGGAAAATGCCTTGTTTACAACGGCACCCCCCCCCGTTCTGCCGCTCCGTGACACGATCGCGGGACACCGGCGGACATTGAGTCTGGGGGTTCCGGCGGGCACGGTCACGGAGCTCGCGCTGGGCACTCCCCCACTAGGCGGCGGATTCATAGCAAAGTACCTGTATGTTGATTTGCCTGCCTGTGCCATTCTGCCGACGTACAAGTGCGCGAGGCAGTCGGCAAGCGGTTAAAGGTGACCACTTTAGACAAAGTTCAAAACATTCGTAATTTAATTTGAAACAATGGATAAAACGTATTTGTATAAAAAAATATTCAGATCTGTATGGATTGTGAGGCAAAATAACAGGTACCGTATTTATCGGGGTATACCGCGCGCCGGCGTATAACGGGCACCCCAAGCTGAGAAGGGAAGTTTTGGAATAAACATACTTTTTGGATGCTCAGCCTTGTCGGCGTCCATCAGCGGCCTTGTCCGGCGAACGTCTGCGGCCTTTGCGCGGGGCCTGTCCAGCCTTGTCGGTGTCCGTCTGCTGTCTTGCCCGGCGTCCATCGGCGGCCTTGTCCGGTGTCTGTCTGCCGCCTTGCGCGGGGTCCGTCCAGCCTTGTCGGTGTCCGTTGCGTCCGTCTGCCGGTCCGCCCAGCCTTTTCTGTGTCCGTCGCGTCCGTCTGCCGGGGGTTGCAGCGTTGAATTTGGCGCCGCGGTCGAGCTGTGCAGAGCCGGTTTTCCGGTGTGTTCTGCTCCTCTCGGCTCCTCTCGCGTGGCTGCGGGCGGAGCCGAGCGTGGCCGAGCCTAGCTGAGTGCGCAGTACACTCGGCTTGGTCTTTGTCGGCGGCGCTCAGAGACAGCGAGGATCGTCTGTCTCTGAGGAGGATCGGCGTATATCGCGCACCCGCGATTTTCCCCTGATTTTAAGGAGGAAAAAATGCGCGGTATACGCCGATAAATACAGTATATCATGAAATAAACATCTGGTGCCAGATTCACAAAGAGATACGACAGCATATCTCCTGATCCGCCGTCGTATCTCTGAGATCCGACGGTCGGATCTATGCGACTGATTCATAAGAATCAGTTACGCATAGATCTCCCTTAGATCCGACTGGTGTAAGTGACTTACACCGTCGGATCTTAGGCTGCAATATCCCGCCGGCCGCTAGGTGTCGCTTCGGTTTTTTACGCGAGGAATATGCAAATTCCGATTCAGGAACGAACGCCCGCCCGTCGCTTTTTTTTTTACGTCGTTTGCGTTCGGCTTTTTCCGGCGTATACTTACCCCTGCTATATGCGGCGTATCCAATGTTAAGTATGGCCGTCGTTCCCGCGTCGAGTTTTGAATTTTTACGTCGTTTGCGCAAGTCCGTCGCGAATACGGATGGCCGTAATTTACGTTCACGCCGCAAACAATGACGTCCTAGCGACGTCATTTGGAGCATGCGCACTGGGAAATTTCGCCGGCGGCGCATGCGCAGTTAAATCGGCGCGGGGACGCGCCTGATTTAAATTGTGCACTCCCCCTAGCCGCGGAATTTGAATTCCGCCGGGGGAGTTACGATCCACCGGCGCAAGTTTGGAGTGCTTTGTGAATACTGCACTAGCCTCACAAAATTGCGCCGGCGGATCTAAAGATCCGCTAATCTATGTGAATCTAGCCCCTGGCATCTAGGCTGTGAATACCTGCAATTATAATGGAACAAACACCCAACGCGTTTCAGTTCCTTCGTTCCTCAGGGGTGTGTCCATACATGGGATTGTAGTAAGTATTCAAAACAAAATGCCAATTTTTATATTACCAGAGAATTAAAAAAAGTTCTGTTCCTGGGTACCTTTCCCGCAACGGGCCCTGAAGGAAAGCCAGGATCCAGGTAAGAGGGTACCTGCCAGCGGGGGCTACTAGAGCCAGAAGACGGCCCACCCGGAGGTTAATCCACAGCTTGCAGGGATCACTGTAGTTTGCAAAAGGTTATACCCCGGCCACAGAAGAAATGGAATGCGGTTCCTCATGGGAGGAGCAGGAATTACATGTTCTCGCTGCAGAGTGGGATAAAAGGGACTTCAGCCTGTGGGTCAGCCTGACAGTGGGAGGGGTCATTACACAATTTATTAGATAATAGAAAATGTCACCCGGTGAACCCGCCCCCTTGTGACAACATTGGCTGAGGGAATGCTGGGTCATTGACGTCACAAGGGGTGGTGTCACCGATATTCACTGTTTTTTAGGGACGCTGGCGGCCCCCCGCTCCTGAGTCAGGGCTCATGACGGTGCCTGAGCACAGCAGCGTTAAGGTCCCCTGTCCCTCAAAACTGGGGTAATGCATTGGGCAAGTTAGGCAGCCGCAAGGCCCCTGTGAGTGCGAGGACTTAGGCGACCGCCTAATTAAAGAGCCGCCTCTGAAAATAAGTGTTTATCAATGCAGCATCACCAGTGCCATCAATGCAGCCTGATCAGTTCCCATCTGCAGCCTCAACAATGCCCATCAATGCAGCCTGATCAGTTCCCATCTGCAGCCTCACCAATGCCCATCAATGCAGACTGATCAGTGCCCATCTCCAGCCTCACCATTGCCCATCAATGCAGACTGATCATAGCCTATCTGCAGAGTCACCATTGCCCATCAATGCAGCCTCATCAGTGCCCATCTCCAGCCTCACCATTGTCCATCAATGCAACCTGATTAGTGTCCATCAAAAGCCTCACCATTGCCCATCAATGCAGCCTGATCAGTGCCCAACTACAGCCTCACCATTGCCCATCAATGCAGCCTGATCAGTGCCCAACTACAGCCTCACCATTGCCCATCAATGCAGCCTGATTAGTGCCCATCTGCAAACTCACCATTGCCCATCAATGCAGCCTGATTGGTGTCCATCAATAGCCTCACCATGCCCCATCAATGCAGCCTGATCAGTGCCCATCTGAAGACTCACCATTGCCCATCAATGCAGCCTGATTAGTGCCCATCTGCAAACTCACCATTGCCCATCAATGCAGCCTGATTGGTGTCCATCAATAGCCTCACCATGCCCCATCAATGCAGCCTGATCAGTGCCCATCTGAAGACTCACCATTGCCCATCAATGCAGCCTGATCAATGCCCATCTCCAGCCTCACCATTGCCTATCAATGCAGCCTGATTAGTGCCCATCAATAGCCTCACCATTGCCCATCAATGTAGCCTGATCAGTGCCCATCTGCAAACTCACCATTGCCCATCAATGTAGCCTGATCAGTGCCCATCTGCAGCCTCACCATTGCCCATTAATGCAGCCTGATCAGTGCCCATCTGCAGACTCACCATTGCCCACCAATGCACCTGATCAGTGCCCACCTGCAGCAACACTATTGCCCATCAATGCAGCCTGATCAGCGCCCATCTGCAGCCTCACCATTGCCCATCAATGCAGCCTGATCAATGCCCATCTCCAGCCTCACCATTGCCTATCAATGCAGCCTGATTAGTGCCCATCTGCAGCCTCACCATTGCCCATCAATGCAGCCTGATTAGATAGAACACTGGTCCAATGCCGTTCGAATGTTCTGGTGCGAACCAAACGGGGGGGGGGGTGTTCGGCTCATCCCTTCTCAGCAGCATGGGTCGAGATCTACAGGGTTTTCCCCATGGACTGACTGACAGCAGTATTGTGGAGCCCTGGCCAATCCCAAGATGAGAGCTTGATGGGGCGGGCACCACATAAATACTGCTGGGGCCTGCCATGTGGGGGAGTCGTGTGGTAAGATGGAGTGTTGAGCAAGGAGGGGGCCGCCCTGTTCCTGTGCCACAGTCAGGACTGCCTGCTGGCATTAGACATGCGCACTACCGAAAAATGTGTTTGTTTTCGTTTCATTTGTTTTTTTCATTTTTCGGGTCATCGTTTCCTCTCTAATCTTCAGGTACAGCTAGCATGAGGTGGATAAGCCTGACAGCACCTTAGCAATTGCCCTTTGCAGGCAGGGACTGCAGGCCCCTATGGTGTAGTAAAATAAAACAATTCTCTGATGCTAGCTGTCCTATTTACAGCTACTGATCCCATGAAGCCCTCTTCAGGCTCTGCCAGCCCTCCTGCCTTTTTCCACTGCCCCTTCCACCCAGGGCAGCCATCACAAATTTTGGGGCCCCTTACACAGCTTTAGGCAGGGCCCCTCTGGAGCAGAGAACCGGGGGGGGGGGGGGTGCTGACGAAAAAAAAAAAAAACAAGTGTAATCTCTTCTCTCCTGACGTGAGATAATAAAAATTTAAATAAAAAAATGGGAGGGGGGCCGACCGGGGCTTTAAGGGGCTTCTGCACCCATCTCAGACTGCAAACTCCCAGGGCCGGATTCAGATACCTGAGCGTATCTGTCCGGCCGGCATTACGTATCCTAGATACGTATCTGTCCGGCCGGCGTAACGTATCCTAGATACGTTACGCCGCCGTAACTTTGGGCGCAAGTTCCGTATTCAGAAAGAACTTGCGCCCTAAGTTACGGCGGCGTAACGTATGTGGGCCGGCGTAAGCCCGCCTAATTCAAATGGGGATGTTGGGGGGCGTGTTTTATTTAAATTTGGCTTGACCCCGCGTATTTTACGTTTTTTTTTGAACGGCGCATGCGCCGTTCGTGAAAACATCCCAGTGTGCATGCTCGAAAATCCGCCGCGAAACTTCATTGCTTTCGACGTGAACGTAAATTACGTCCAGCCGTATTCGCGAACGACTTACGCAAATGACGTAAAAATTTCAAAACTCGGCGCGGGGAAACAACGGCCATACTTAACATAGGATACGCCGCACATACCCCTCATATAGCAGGGGTAACTTTACGCCGGAAAAAGCCGAACGCAAACAACGTAAAAAAAAAGCGCCGGGCGGTCGTTCGTTTCTGAAACAACGTAAATAGTAATTTGCGTAAACAAAGGGAAGCGCCACCTAGCGGCCAGTCTGAAAATGCAGCCTAAGATACGACGGTGTAAGACACACCTGTCGGATCTTAGGGATATCTATGCGTAACTGATTCTCTGAATCAGGCGCATAGATACGACCAAGCGCACTTAGAGATACGACAGCGTATCAGGAGATACGCCGTTGTATCTCTTTCTGAATCTGGCCCCCAGTCCTCCTGACTGTGCTTAACTCACCAGCCCTCTTGGCTGTGACCAGTTGTCCTCCCTGGAGTCTCTTAGCAGTGCTCCCTCTCACTGTCCTGACTTTGCTCTCTCTTGTGAATGCGGTCCAGGACCTCTTCATGCGTTCCTGAAGGTAGTCCAGTCTTATACATATTTTTGGTAAAAAAAAGTGCATTAAGGCCCAGATTCTCGAAGGCGTTACGACGGCGCAACACCATTAGCGCCGTCGTAACACCTCATCTGGCCCCGGGTATCTATGCGACTGATTCTTAGAATCAGTTGCGCATAGGTACCCATTAGATCTGACAAGCGTAAGGCTGTTACGCTGTCAGATCTTAAAAGTAATTTTTTTTCCCGCCGCTAGGTGTCGCATCGTCGCTTTTCCCCGTCGTCTATGCAAATGAGGTAAGTACGGCGATTCCCGAAACATACGCGAGGTCAACGCAGCGAATTAACGTCGTTTGCGTAGCGTACCCGACGCGTAAGGTTGCCCCTGCTAATTAGCAGGGGCAACCAATGTTAACTATGGCCGTCGTTCCCGCGTCAAATTGAATCAAAATTACGTCGTTTGCGTAAGACGTCCGTGAATGGCGCTGGACGCCATTTACGTATACATCTAGGCAAATGACGTCGGGGGGACGTCATTTAGCGCAATGCACGTCGGGTAATTTACCCGACGGAGCATGCGCAGTACGCTCGGCGCGGGAGCGCGCCTAATTTAAATGGTGCCCGTCCCATTTGAATTGGGCGGTCTTGCGCCGAGCAATCTAACGATTCACCGCCGCAAGTTTACAGGTAAGTGTTCTGAGAATCAGGATTTAAACCTGTAGACCTGCGGCGGTGAAACGTAGAGCTCATACATTACGCTGCCCAGGAGCAGCGCTAATGTATGAGAATCTGGGCCTAAGTGTATATTGATTGGTTTGCGCAAAAGTTATAGGCCCAGATTCAGAAAGGAGTTACGTCGGCGTATCTCCAGATACGCCGTCGTAACTCCGAATGCGGGCCCTCGCATCTGGGCGCCTGATTCATAGAATCAGATACGCCTCAATGTTGCCTAAATACGAGCGGCGTAAGTCTCCTACGCCGTCGTATCTTAGGGTGCAATATTTACGCTGAACGCCAGGGGCGCTTCCCAAGACTTCCGCGTCGAATATGCAAATTAGGTAGATACGCCGATTCAGAAACGTACGTCCGGCCGGCGCATTTTTTCACGTCGTTTACGTAAGGCTTTTCCCGGCGTAAAGTTACCCCTGCTATATGAGGCGTACGCAATGTTAAGTATGGACGTCGGGCCAGCGTCAAATTTTCCGTCGTTTGCGTTAGTCGTTCGCGAATAGGGCTGTGCGTAAGTTACGTTCACGTCGAAAGCATTGACTATTTGCGGCGTAATTAGGAGCATGCGCACTGGGATAAGGTTCACGGACGGCGTATGCGCCGTTCGTTAAAAACGTCATTTACGTGGGGTCACACTGAATTTACATAAAACACGCCCACTTCTTCCAATTTTGAATTAGGCGGGCTTACGCCGGCCCTTATACGCTACGCCGCCGTAACTTCGGGCGCATATTATTTCTGAATACCAAACTCGCCTCACAAAGTTACGGCGGCGTAGCGTATAGGAGATACGCTACGCCCGCCTAAAGATACACATTTGTATCTGAATCCGGGCCACAGCGTCTACAAAATAGGAGATAGTTTTATGGAAGTTTTTATTAGAAATGGTGGCGATCAGCGATTTTTATTATGACTGTGACAATATGGCGGACACATCGGACCCTTTTGGCGCTATTTTGGGACCATTGTCATTTATACAGCGATCAGTGCTTTAAAAAATGCACCGATTACTGTGTAAATGACACTGGCAGGGAAGGGGGTTAACCACTAGGGGGCAATGAAGAGGTTAAGTGTGTCCAAGGGAGTGATTCTAACTGTGTGGGGGCTGGGGTACATGTGACACGACACTGATCACCGCTCCCGATGAGCATCAGGATGCTTTCTGCATGAAACAGAATAGACTCCTAGAGAGGGATCATCTCCCCCGATGCAAAGCCCTCGGAAGACCTCATCTGGAATATGCAGTTCAGTTTTGGGCACCAGTTTGCAAACAGGGGGGTAGATTCAAAGAGCAATTGCGTCTGCGTAACCATAGTTACGCAGCGCAATTGCTTACCTGCGCCGGCGTTACGAATGCTCCTTATTCAGGAACCTCGTTACGCCGACTGCAGCCTAAGAAATGACTGGCATAAGGCTCCTTATGCCGTCATATCTTAGGCTGCATTCTTACGCAGGCCGCTAGGTGGCGTTCCCGTTGTGGTCAGCGTATAGTATGCAAATTGCATACTAACGCCGATTCACAACCCTACGCGAGCCCTGCGTACGTAGTTTACGTACGTCGGTTTTTGCGTAAGGCTGCCCCTGCTATTAGCAGGGGCAGCCAATGCTACGTATACCCGTCGTTCCCGCGTCGCGAAATTTGAAATTTACGTCGTTTGCGTAAGTGAATCGTGAATAGCGCTGGACGCCATTCACGTTCACTTTGAAGCAAATGACGTCCTTGCGACGTCATTTACCGCAATGCACGTCGGGAAAGTTTCCCGACGGAGCATGCACACTACGCTCGGCGCGGGAACGCGCCTAATTTAAATGATCCATGCCCCCCTACGGGATCATTTAAATTGCGCGCGCTTACGCCGGGCATTTTGCCGGAGCGCCCACGCAATTTACGGAGCTACTGCTCCGTGAATCGAGGGTATCGCAGATAATTTGCGGGGGCGCAGGGCAAAAACGGTGCCCTGCGCCTACGTAAAAACTGCGCAAATCTAACTGAATCTACCCCAGGGTGATCATTTCCAGTATGCATGATAAGCTAGTGCCTCTGAGCTTCCACCCACAGACAGAGCCTCAGGGCCACCCAGAGGTGGTGCGTCCATAAAGGGCGCAGGAGCGCCACCCCCAGTAGCTGCGTTTGATGGGCACAGTGGCTGCTTTTGATAGCACAGTGGCAGCAATTGATGGGTACAGTGGCTGCGTTTCATGGGCACAGTGACTGCAATTGATGTTTTTTTTTTTTTAGTTTGTTTGCGTCCCCCCAAAAATTTTGAGCACCAGCTGCCACTGGTTGGGGGTGAAGAATATAAAAAAATACTTTTCTCAGCACAGACTTTGTTGCAGCAATCACAAGATTTGTACGGAATCATTTCCATCCTCTAGTATCAGTTTTCTCCTGAGAATGGCCCATCGCCTGCAGGGTGTGGTGATTATTGGACACCCCCGCCCTCTCTGTGGAATGGTACAGCCCTCAGGTATATAATCCCAGGTATTCTCTGATTGGGATCAGTCTTTTGAGAACTTTGGAAAGATGAGTGAGGAGAAGGCAGTACTTGGAGGAATGGGGGAGCCCAGGGAACCTACTGAAGAGGATCAATCCATCCTGGACAAGGTAAGTGGTCGGGGATCCAATCCTAAGGACTTGTTATCACTGGGTGTAATGATCGGTGTTGGGATCCTGAGATAACAATTCATCTGTGTGTGTCCTGTGCTCTCCATACAAGTGTGTTGTACTAAAATGTATTTGTGTGTGTGTGATCTGCTTTAGCCTCTCCTGGATCCCTAAAATGGAAACCACAATGGGGGAGATTTATCAAACCTGGAGCAGCTGTGCATTGGCAACCAATTGGCTTTTATCTTCAGCTTGTTGAGTTTTGTCAATGGATGTTAAATGCTGATTGGTTGCCATGCACAACTGCTCCAGATAATGGATGCTCCTGTTTTGATAACTCCCAGGTCCCCCCAAAAAACAGTACCCTTAAATCATTCTTGGGTACAAACAATTTAAAGTTTCTGTTTAATCTAAATATAAAACAGAGTTAACAAATCTGGGGGTTCATCCTGATGTGTGCTGAAGCTGTGTGTAGGTAGCAGTGGCGGTGCGTCCATAGAGGGTTCAGGAGCACCGCCCCCTCTCTCCTGCACTGCCACTGATCAACAATACATAAATTCATGCATTGCATAAATCCATGTTGTTGGTGCCCGCCGCTATTCAGATGGCCGGCCCCCTTGTGAGTGCCGGCCATCTGAATAACGGCAGCTGGTTGGCTGTGGAAGTGTTTATCAGAGCCAGTGGCTCTGATAGGCTTTCCGATTACAGCCTGAGGGCTGTAATCGGCTTCCACATAGTCAACCAGTGGACACACGGGGCGGGGGGGGGTGCGTTCCCTGGTTAACACTGACAGGCGTCTCAGCCAATCAGGTTCACCGGTTCTGGTTACCAGTAACCTGATTGGCCGAAGCAACATCGAGGGACAGTGGAAGGATGGCTGACCCCAGAAAGATAGGTGCTGGGTGGGGTGGCAATCTGGCAGCATATTGAGCAACAGCCGCCACTGGTAGGCAGCATGTTGTGCTATGGGGATGCAGAGCAAAAGCTACATAAACACAGCTGCAGGTGTATGGGTGGCGGGCGGCCCCTGGACACATTTTTGCGTTCAGGGCTGCTCGCCCACACCTGTCGGCTTGGGACTTGCGGCTGTGTTCATACAGAGCAGTGATGGGGAACCTTGGCACCACAGGTGTTTTGGCACTACATTTCCCATGTTGCTCAATTACACTGCAGAGTGCATGAGCATCATGGGAAACGTAGTTCCAAAACATCTGGGGTGCCAACGTTTGTCAGAGTAATGGGCAGACCCAGTGCTGATCCTGACCTCTCTGGGGCCCTAAGCAAAATGACATGTCAAAGTTAAGAAGTGGGGGGGGGGGGGGGTTTAAAGATTAAAGTTCAGAAGCAGGGGGTGGGGGTGTTCTGCTGTTGGAAATTACATCTTACATTAAAGTGAGAAGCGGGGGTGCTGACTTCTTACCTCTTCTCCCATGCAGCCAGCAAGTTGAGAAGCTGGGTAAGGGGTCGAAAATGACTTCTCACCAGGCGGGGCCTCTAGTAATTTGGGGGGCCCTCTGCAGCTTTATGGAGCCCTAAGCGCCTTGTGAGCCTATAGGGCGGATCGGCCCTGGGCAGACCCAACTGTTCATCCACATGGCCAGATTATGTGTAATTGAGCACTAAAAATGTTTTGAGGGGTGTTTATTTGTTTTCCCTGCCAGAAGCTCATGTGTGAGATCAGCATTGGATGAGAAGACCTGGCTTATGATTCCAATTCATCTAAAAGGTGATCAGTAGGGTTGAGGTCAGGACTCCATAGTGGCAGGGCCGGATTAACAATGTGGCTGATGGAGCTGCAGCTCCAGGCCCCTTTCTCAAGATAGGCCCATTTGCCCCAAAAAAAAAAAAAAAAAATTTTTTTTTTTTTAAGATCGAATTTGGGGGGTTGTAGCTCGATGACCAGAGGTCACAGAAACCCCACATTTGGGGGTAGGCATGGGATTAGCTACCCCACAACTGGTTAAACAATGGGACAGCTATCATTTATGGTTCCGGAGATACGGGCCTGCTTGCACAGCCTGTCAGAAGCTACATTCAGAGCGGCCAATATAAATACAAGCTGACACACTACAGCAGACTGATAGGATCACAGTGCTTATAATAATTATTTGTATATTACTCATGGTAATTAACCCCTTGCCACCCAGGCCAATTCTGACACTTCTCTACTACATGTAAAAATCATCATTTGTTTTTTGCTAGAAAATTACTCTATGGTGGTCTTTGCACTTTTTTTATGTTGCAGGGTACAGAGCTGCACGATTCTGGCTAAAATGAGAATTGCAATTTTTTTGCTTAGAAGATAGATCACGATTTTCTCACGATTGTTGCGGCGTAACATCATCTTTCACATTAAAACAAAAAAAAATGGGCTAACTTCACTGTTTTGTTTTTATGGTTTTTATTATTCTTTGAAGTGGGAAAATGCAGTGTGACATAACATATTGCAGCAATTGCCATTGTATTCCCTAGAGTCTCTGCTAAAATATATATAATGTTTGGCAGTTCCAAGTAATTTTCTAGCAAATAATATTGCTTTCTAACTTAAGAAACAAGTGTTGGACTTTAAGTAGTTAAATTTAGTTACAATGTTAGTTAGTTACAATGTTAGTTAGTTACAATGTTTCATTTTGTTTACAAACTTCGCAGACTGCCCAGATTTGTTCTTTACACACAGAAGTGTATCCCTTTGATCTAAGAAGGAAGTGTCGGTTACAATGTTTCCTGTTAAAAACTTGGCAGACTGCCCGGATATTTTCTTTGACAGCTGAAAGTCTCTCCACTTGTTAGGGTGCATTCACACCACGATTTTGTCATCCTTTTTTTACTCACGATTTTTGCTTTTAAATCGTCCAAATCTGTATGGCAAAACGGATCCATTCACTGCCATTCATTAATTTAGGTCCCCAAGTGCATCTGATTTGATCCGCATACGATTTGATACGATTTAAAATCGTATCAAAAAACGTGTCTGCCCACGATTTTTGGTCCGGATTTGAAATCGTATTACAATCGTGTCCTTTTTTTTTTTTTTTTTTTTTTTTTTTTTTTTATATTGTGGTCAATCTGAATCGTACTAAATCGGATGACTGTGCGATAAATCGTACCCGATTTGTTATGGAGGTCCCCGCAAATTCAATAACCAGACCCTTTAGGTCTGGTATGGATATTCGGGGGAACCCCGCCGTCAATTTAAAACAAAAATGACGTGCGGTTCCCCCTAAATATCCATAACCAGACCCATTATCCGAGCACGTTGACCTGGCCGGCCGCAGAAAAGAGGGGGGGACAGAGTGCGGCCCCCCTCTCTCCTGAACCGCACCAGGCCACATGCCCTCAACATGGGGAGGATGTCCCCATGTTGATGGGGACAAGGGTCTCATCCCCACAACCCTTGCCCGGTGGTTGTGGGGGTATGCGTGCGGGAGGTTTATCAGAATCTGGAAGACCCCTTTAACAAAGGGGACCCCCAGATCCTGACCCCCCCTGTGTGAAATGGTAATGGGGTACACTGTACCTCTACCATTTCACGAAGAAAGTGTAAAGTATTGTAAAAAAACACACTGACACCAAAGAATAAAGTCCTTTATTAAAAAAAAAAAAAAAAAAACATCCAGCGGTGAGAAATCCACTCGTTCCCGGCTTCCTGCTTTGTCCTGATCCAGCGACGGGTGCGGGTGATCTCCGGCGATGAGAAGATCCAGCGTCGGGTGATCTCCGCTCCGGCGATGTGAAGATCCATCCATCCGGCACAGCAGCATCCCGGACCTCCTCTCACCGCTGGGCACAGCCCAGCGAATGAGCGGCTGAAGCTGTGACATTTCTTATATAGAGGAGGCAGAGCCACCCGTCACGTGACCCTGCCCCCTCTGACGTACCCTCTGCTACGTCACTGGGTAAGACCAAGAAGAGGAAAGACCTTTCCTCTTCTCTGGCTTACCCAGTGACGTAGCAGAGGTACGTCAGAGGGGGCAGGGTCACGTGACGGGTGGCTCTGCCTCCTCTATATAAGAAATGTCACAGCTTCAGCCGCTCATTCGCTGGGCTGTGCCCAGCGGTGAGAGGAGGTCCGGGATGCTGCTGCGCCGGATGGATGGATCTTCACATCGCCGGAGCGGAGATCACCCGACGCTGGATCTTCTCATCGTGGGAGATCACCCGCACCCGTCGCTGGATCAGGACAACGCAGGAAGCCGGGAACGAGTGGATTTGTCACCGCTGGATGTTTTTTTTTTTTTTTTTTTTTAATAAAGGACTTTATTCTTTGGTGTCAGTGTGTTTTTTTACAATACTTTACACTTTCTTCGTGAAATGGTAGAGGTACAGTGTACCCCATTACCATTTCACACAGGGGGGGGGTCAGGATCTGGGGGTCCCCTTTGTTAAAGGGGTCTTCCAGATTCTGATAAACCTCCCGCCCGCATACCCCCACAACCACCGGGCAAGGGTTGTGGGGATGAGACCCTTGTCCCCATCAACATGGGGACATCCTCCCCATGTTGAGGGCATGTGGCCTGGTGCGGTTCAGGAGAGAGGGGGGGCCGCACTCTGTCCCCCCTCTTTTCTGCGGCCGGCCAGGTCAACGTGCTCGGATAACGGGTCTGGTTATGGATATTTAGGGGGGACCGCACGTCATTTTTGTTTTAAATTGACGGCGGGGTTCCCCTGAATATCCATACCAGACCTGAAGGGTCTGGTTATGGATATTTAGGGGGAACCGCACTTCATTTTTGTTTTAAATTGACGGCGGGGTTCCCCTGAATATCCATAACTTCAAAAATCTTCTTTTTCCCAGACATTATTTAAAATCAGGATCCGATTTTTTTTTTTTTAGTGACAATTTTGACATACGATTACATACGATTTTGTCACATACGATTCCATCCGATTTAACGGTCCGTTTATCGGATGGTAAAATCGTGGTGTGAACCTAGCCTAATATGAAAGAATCAGCAAACTCTGCATTGAAGATCGTCAGGGGGGTTGAATCGAGATCACGATTTTTTTAACGATTAATTGTGCAGCTCTAGCACGGTATTTGCGCAGCAATTTTTCAAACATGTTTTTTTTGGAAAAAAATGTTTCATTCATTAAAAAACAGTTGGTTAGTTAAGTTAGCACATTTTTTTTTTTTTTTTTTTTTTTTTGGTATCCTAAGCGATGCTTTACATTTTTTTAGGTTACATGTTTAGAGTTACAAAGGAGGTCTAGTACTAGAATTATTGTTCTCGCTCTAATGATCGTGGCGTATGTAACCTGTGTGTATCTGGCTCTGATACTACCAGTGCCTACCCAGCCACTGACTAGTATCTCTCCCCAGCCTGTCCCCACACACCCTCTCACCTGCTGACCTGTGGATGGGGGAATCACTCCTGCAGTGTTATGTTCTGCCAGTGCATACAATGATCAGTGTTGCTAACTTTAGCTGGCAGCACTGATTGTTTTAAGAAAAAAAAAACAGGCTGGTTGTACTCAAGTTGATTAATAGATTGACTTGTGTAAAACCAGCTAGCCCATACATAGTTTGACTATGGCTGGTCTCTGCATAATTGGCGTAATTTCAATCCATGTATGACCCGCTTAACCACTACTCGGTCCCTAAATATCCTTCCACTCCTGTACATAGTGCTCACTGTCATACTCTCCACACTCCTCTCCTGTACATAGTGCCCACTGTCATACTCTCCACACTTCTCTCCTATACATAGCGCCCACTGTCATACCCTTCACACTCCTCTCCTGTACATAGTGCCTGCTGTCATACACTTCTCTCCTGTACTTAGTGCCCACTGTCGCACCCTTCACACTCCTCTCCTGTACATACTGCTCACTGTCATACCCTCCACACTCCTCTCCTATACATAGTGCCCACTGTCATACCCTCCACACTCCTCTCCTATACATAGTGTTCACTGTCATACCCTCCACACTCCTCTCCTATACATAGAGCCCACTATATACCGTCTACATTCCTCTCCTGTACATACTGCCCACTGTCATACCCTCCACACTTCTCTCTGGTACGTACTACCCTCTGTCATACCCCCTCACTCTTCCTGTACATACTGCCCATTGTCATACCCTTCACACTCCTCTCCTGTACATAGTGCTTTTTTCCGTACCCTTTGTACTCCTCTCCTGTACATAGTGCCCACTGTTAGACCCTCCACATTCCTCTCCCTCACCTGCACATACTTCCCACTTATATACCGTCCATACTCCTCCCCTATTTCGCTTACCCACCAAAACAGTTCTTTAAAATTATACTGAATATCCTCAATGTTACCAGCTCTAGAATGGACACACTTTTGTTAGTTCAACTAAAGGAAATATCAGTTCTCATATTTGTTCTGCCCCATTATTAGTACTTGTTTAATTTTGTGATTACTACTGTGATGTATAGAGGAACATAGGGGATCTCAGCTACTCTAAATATAGCACTTATATAAAAAAGTGGCCCTGAAAATATTTTTTAAATGTTGGCAACTGTGCACTTAGGCACTGCCCAAGGGCCACCGTCCACCGGGTCAGTAGGGGGCCCCATGAGAGGCTCCTGTGATAATAAAGCGGTAGTAAACTTTCCTGACATTACTACTTTTTAGAGGCCCTGGGGTAGGTTATGCCACAACGTACAAGTATGCACAGCATATTAGCACATTAGTGTACACTTACATTTTCAGACTGAGCCCTCCAGTGCTGCGATGAATCAGGCGGGGCCTGGACACTTCCATCTTCACCCGGTCTTCCTTCTGGGTTCTGTGCCTTTGGTCACTTGCCTTGGCCGGGCTGCATTCATGTCATTCCCACGCATTTATTTATTTATTACACCCCATTCACACCTCCGCGACAAAACGCCGGCCGCTCGTGCCGCTGGAGGGGAGAATTCCCATTGCTGTCTATGAGATGGTTCACATCTCATAGACGCCGTACACCTGCGGCATGAAAAAAAGTCCCGGACCCTTTTTTCAGGCGGCATTGGCGTTCGGCCATACAAAGCAATAGGAAGGATTTGTAAAAAAAAAGTTACACTATTCGTGGCAAAATACGCCACGTACGCGGCGTTACTTGTCGCGGAGGTGTGAATGCAGCCTAAAAGGCCCCACCAAAATCCTCAGAACCAGGCCCATGATGTTCTTAATCTGGCCCTGCATAGTGGGCACTTTAGTTCTTCCGCACCAAATGCCTCAAACCATGTCTATGGATGGTGATCAGTAGGGTTGAGTCTCTGCACAGATCCCAAGTTCACTGGCATCACTAAAGGCCACTGGTGGGCACTTAATTGTAATTTGTGCCCTGATTGCGTCCCTAGATGTTCTGACAATTACCGGCATCTGTGTTTACATGTGACCGGCCGTGAATGGACACAGCTGATCGCATGGTAAAAGCCGTGGCTTTTTACAGAGATCGGGGTCGCGCCGAGTCCTAGCAACATGGCACAGCTGTGCACGATCGGTCGTTCTGGGAGGCCGTCCTATGACGTCCACCCAGCTGTCTGACAGTGGGTGGCCGGCAAGTGGTTAAAGTGGACCATCCCCCTACTCTAAAAGAGCCTCCTACAGCTTTGCATGTTGACATAAAATTCTCTTGCATTCATTTAAACTTTTTTTATTTTTTATTTGACTTTTTTTTTTTGTTTTTTTTTTCAGGTGAAGGAACAGTATGAGAAGCAGTCCGGGACTAACCCCGGGAAATTTAAGGCAATCCTCGTCGGTACTCAGGTTGTTGCCGGAACAAATTACTTTTTCAAGGTAATGCTTTGGGTTTTATGCAACATTGTCAGGTTAAAGCCTCATACACACGATCGGACTTCCATCGGACAAATCCATGGATTTTTGTCCGAAGGGCATTGGCCGTGAACTTGTTCTGCATACACACGGCAGAACTTTCAGCCAACATTCACAAAACTTTTTAATTTTTCTGCTCTTTAGCGCCACTTTTTGGGCAACTTCTGCTAATGTTGTCTGATGGTTAGCATTGGTTTGGATTTTAGCCTGGACTTGTGTACACACGATGGGATGATCCAACGGAAAACACTTTTGTTGTCGGACAATTTGACAGCATGACCATCCAACATTTGTTGTTGGAAATTCCAACAATTGTCTGGAGCATACAGATCCGACAAAACATGTCAAACGGACAATTGTCGGAATATCCAATCATGTGTACGGGCCTTTAGGCTCAATGCTCTGTCACACTATTATACATTTATATAGCTCTGACAAATACCGCAGTGCTGTACAGAGAACACTGAACCAGTCACATCAGTCTCTGTACCAGAGCAGCTGTCCACCTACTACACTTCTATCACTAATGTAAAGAAAATGTCTATCCATTCTTACCCTTGGGTAGGGATGAGCCGAACACCCCCCTGTTCGGTTCGCACCAGAACCTGCAAACACACCAAACGTTTCTGTGAACTTTAGAACTCTAAAGTCTATGGGACTCGACCGTTTGAAATCTAAAGTGCTAACTTTAAAGGTTAATATGCAAGTTATTGTCCTAAAGTGTTTGGGGACCCGGGTCCTTCCCCAGGGGACATGTATCACTGCAAAAAAGTTTTAAAAACTGCAGTTTTTTCAGGAGCAGTGAATTTAATGGTCAAAGTGAAACAATAAAAGTGAAATATTCCTTTAAATTTCATACCTGGGGGTGTAAAGTATGCCTGTGAAGTAGCGCATGTTTCCCGTACTTGGAACAGTCTCTGCACAAAGTGTCATTTCTGAAAGTCATTTAAAACTCACTTGCGGCTATAATGAATTGTCGGCTCCCAGCAATTCAGAGAATTTATTCATAAAAAAAAAAGTGCGGGGTCCCCCCAAATTCAATTACCAGGTCTGGTATGGATATTAAGGGGAACCCCGCCATCAATTAAAAAAAAATGGTGTGAAGTTCCCCCAAAAATCCACACCAGACCCCTTATCCGAGCATGTAACCTGGCCGGCCGCAGAAAGGGGGGGGGGGAAGAGGACAGAGCGGCCCCCCTCTTGAACTGTACCAGGCCACATGCCCTTAACATGGGGACAAGGGCCTCATCCCCACAACCCTTGCCCAGTGGTTGTGGTCTGTGGGCGGGGGGCTTATCAGAATATGGAAGACAAAGGGGACCCCAGTGCCTGGCCCCCCTATGTGAATTGGTAATGGGGTACATTGTACCCCTACCATTTCACAAAGGAAGTGTAAATGGTTGTAAAAAAAACACACACCGTGGAAAAGTCCTTTATTAAAAGAAGGGGGGGGAAATTCAGCGGTGGTAATCCACTCTCAGTCCGGCTCCCCGCTCCAACATTGTCGGTATCCAGCGACGGGTGATCTCCTCCTCCTCCTCCTCTCCAGCGATGAGAAGATTGTCCGGGATGCAGAGCGCATCATCGCCGGCCGCTTGTCATTTAAACTGGACTCGCGGCTATAATGAATTGTTGGCTCCCGGCAATTCGGAGAATTCATTCATAAAAATGAAGAAAAAAAAGCGTGGGGGTCCCCCCAAATTCAATTACCAATTACACTAGACCCCTTATCCGAGCACGTTAACCTGGCCGACCGCAGAAAAGAGGGGGGGGGGACAGAGTGGCCCCCCTCCTGAACTGTACCAGGCCACAGGTGCCAATCAGGTGCTCGGGTCTGTTACCTGTCACCTGATTGGCTGAAACGCAGGCGCTGTGATTGGACGCTGCCTCAAGCATCCAATCATAGAGGGCGGGAGAAGAGGTCAATGTGCATGGAGGACATGGCACCACGAGAAGAGGTAAGTGGCAGCAGTCGCTTGGCAAAGTGGCTGTCTTTTGCGCACTCCCCAAAAAGAGCACCAGCTGCTACTCCTGTCACGTCAGTCTCTGTACCAGAAGAGCTTGCAGTCGAGGCTAGTGCATGATTCACCAAGCACTTACCTCGAAAATTGAACCGTCTCGTAACTCCCCTGGCGGAATTCAAATTCCGCAGCTAGGGGGAGTGTACAATTTAAATCAGGCACGTTCCCGCGCCGATTTAACTGCGCATGCGTCGCCGGCAAAATTTGCCAGTGCGCGGCGGCTATGTAAATATCCGGCCATCCGTATTCCCGATCGACTTACACAAACAACGTAAAAATTTGAATCTCGGCGCGGGAACGACGGCCATACTTAACATTAGCTACCCCTCATATAGCAGGGGTAACTATCCGCCGTAAAAAGCCGAACGCAAATGACGTAAAAAAAAAAAGCGGCGGGCGCTCGGTCTTGAATCGGCGGTTCTCATCATTTGCATATCCGACGCGTAGAAAACTGCGACAACACCTAGCGGTAGATTGCAGCCTAAGATCCGACTGGTGTAAGTCACTTACACCAGTCGGATCTAAGGGAGATCTATGCGGAACTGATTCTTATGAATCAGTTGCATAGATCCGACCGTCGGATCTCAGAGATCCGCCGGCGGATCACCTTGATTAATCTGGCCCCAAGTGTCTAGACATCCAATATATTTTCAATGCTTTATTCCAAGGCCCAACACGGCCAACATGGCACACAATAGAGAAAGGCCGAGCAAGAAGAGAACTTTAGTATCAGGCCCTGGATATGAAAAAAAGCAAGTCTGCTCTCGGCAACAACTTAACTCAGCTCGTCGCCACCCCAGATCAGGGTGGGTAAAGTGCCCCCGGACAGGCGGTTATCTCAGGCCTGGCAGCCGGAGCACCACTTACAGATCACTGGGAGGAAATGGACCTCTGCCACAGGCCTAGTAATTTGAGGTAATGAAGATCAGATTGAGTAAATCCTCCCAGTCAGTTCAGATAGTGTCACCACTGACGGCTTGAGCATACCTGTCATGCAGTGTGGTGACTGGATCCCCGATGGGTCATCTAGGCTTCCCGGACAACCTATCTCTCTAGGTTCTCCCCGAGCCAATTCCCCCACCGTACAGCTCCCGGCTTAGGATCCTTTCAGCAGAAGATTTGGACCCAGCAGGTCCCTGGGGCCCCTCTCAAAGCTAGGATGAAGCTGCGCACATGGCGAGACCTCGGCCAAGCAGGCTACGGTGGCGGGGCCCATGAATGCGTGTACCCTGAAGGTGGGATACCGCACCTGGAACTTGGGGGCCCCACACAGAACTACTAAATGGCGGTTGCCACAGATATACCCCCTCCCAGCATGCCCAACGAGGGAAACTCTCCTCTGATTGGCGGGTCTGTCAGAGTCCCTCTAGCGCTAACTGTCACCCAGGGGTGGTAATGCACCCCTGAAGCGCAGTCTGACCCACAGGACAACTCTGAAATTACAACAGCCTAATTTTCATAAATTGTGAATGGAAGTAAACCAACCCTCCCATTCTTACTAACTTTTAGTGTAACACCCATACTGGAAGTAAGGGGGTGCTACAATTATTTTGGTGAAAATGCACAATTAAAGGTGGATTTTTTTTTTTTTTCTTTTCTGTTTTTCAGGTGGACATCGGAGAGGACACTTATATCCACGTTCGGGTCTTCGTACCTCTGCCTGCTTCAGATGAGGGACCCACTTTGGAGTCTTTCCAGGCGGATAAGACAAAGGATGATAAACTGGAGCTTTTCAAAGCTAAAGATGAGGAACAAGCAGCGGTCACATGTTCCAAAACACCACAACCCGTCCTTCTTTAAAGGACCAGCAACAAGGGGTTAAAGAACCTGAAAGTATATAATGTGACCGTCCAGAAAAGCACTTGGCTGAGAACACACCACATTTTTGTGGACTGATCTGTCCTGACTTTAAGCCTGAACACTAATTTGTGTATATAACATTGCTAATATGTATCTATTTGTAATGTACTGTGCAGTGTTATGTTGCTCATTGTAATGTGAAATGCAATAAAACATATTTTTGAAGAGTTTTGTTGCCTGAATTCGCAAATGAATCTAAAGCCACATTGTGCATCAAAGCATTTCTAAATGTTCAAATCTTAACTCATCTGAGCTATTCTTCTTCCCCCCCCCCCACTTTACATAATTTAAAGACCGAGCCTTTTTCAGATGTGGTGTTTACAAGTTAAAACAAATACTCAAATTACTTGAAACCCCCTCAACATAATTTTTTTATATATATGGAAAAATACACTTTTTTTTAATAATAAAAAAAAATTATCTTACACTTTGTGTAAAAAGAGAAATTGGGTCACTTTTATTCCTATTACACAGAATGTAAACATCCCTTGTAATAGAAAAAAGCATGACAGGTCCTCTTAAAGCGGAAGTGCCATGGGAAAATAATATTAAAAGCCAGCAGCTACAAATACTGCAGCTGCTGACTGTTAATATAGGACACTTACCTGTCCTGGAATCCAGCGCCGATCGCAGCAGAGGATGAGCGATCGCTCGTCTCTGCTGCTCCCCCCCCCTGCTGAGGGAACCAGGAAGTGAAGTGCTGCGGCTTCACTGCCCGGTTCTCTACGGCGCATGCGCGAGTCGCGCCCGCCGATTGGCTCCCGCTGTGTGCTGGGAGCCGAGTGTTCCCAGCACACAACGGGGGGGGGGGGCGACGGGATGTGAAGGAATGCCCGTCTTTTGCCTGTGAATGCCGGGCCGGAAGTGGGTGCAAATGCCTGTCTTTAGACAGGTAACTGCACCCCCCTCCCCCCTGAAATGTGACACCGGAGGGGGGGAGGGTTCCGATCAGCGGGACTCCACTTTAGGGTGGAGAACCGCTTTAAATATGAGATCTGGGGGTCAAAAAGATCTTGCATCTCATATTTACACTTAAATGCAGTAAAATTGTCATTAAAAAAAAAAATGACAAGTCCCTTAAAGGGGGTTGTAAAGGTAGCCATTTTGGGGGGGACTGTACCTTTTTACACCCCCCCCTTTAAGGGTGAAAGTGAATTTTGACATCACTTCAGCCCTGCTGTGGGGGGCCATCCAAGCAACAAGAAGGACCCAATCACCGGCTCTGGGGAGCCTCCAATAACGGTGATCTCTCTGAGAATCGCTGCAGAGACCACAATGATCGTAAACCGGACCGCTGCCTGAAGAGATGGGATACCTGGGTTATGGTAGCAGCTGCTGCCATAACCGATATTCCTCTTCAAATTCCCGACGTATATAGTTGTGCGGCCGTCCGGACGTGGTTAATGTTTTTTTTTTTTTTGCCTTAGTGCTGCAAAACGGTACTTCTGCTTTCCTTGCCTAGGCTCCCTTTACTCTACCACCTGGGAAGTCCACATCCAGGACTGAGGAATGTGTATGCATTTGGGGTTGCCACCTGTCTGGTATTCAGACAGTCCAGGTTTTGAACCATGCGTCTGTTTTTTTGACATTTTTTTCAGACTGGACTGTGGCTCCTTAAAGTAGCTAGAAAGAGACTTGGGTGTTCTCCTCCTTCCAGCCTGCAGGAGGCGATACAGCTCAGTGTCAGCATGGGAGTGAAGATTGGAGAGGAAGGAGGAGCAGTGTTTTTCAGTGTGAGTGGGGTGGAGGACAACTTTGTGGGGGGTACATGATATAACAAGGACTGGGGGGGTCACTACAGCCACCGGGTCCCAGAGGCTTGCAAGATACTGTAAGTAAGCTCAGAGCAGCTATGGGGTGGGAGCAGACTTCCCCTCTAGTATACATGTGCACTGCCAAAAAATTTTTTTATTTTTTCAGGAAAATCGAAAAATTATTTCTTTTGCTTTTTTTTTTCGGAAATTTTGAAAGCAAAAAGCGGGAAAACGAAATTTCTCAAGCGTCTTCCAGGACAGCCCATGAGACCTAGGGCTCCTCCTACCAGGACAGGAAACACGTTAACCCCCACCAGATAAAAGGGCGGTCCTCCAGGCCCCATGCCAGTATTAGTGTTTCCTCCGGATGGGGGGTAACATGTTTCAGGAACCTGGTCCCCTAGGTCTCATGGGCAGGGGCTCTAATGACCGTTCAAAGGGGTATGTATATATTTTGACTGACCTCCTTGCCATTAGCAGTTTTCCATGGGGAAGTTTTGCTGCTGCCCTTGCTGCTTTGTGCCTGGAGAGGGCCAGGACCGGGATGGCGTCGGGTCCCTTGCGCTGTTCGCAGCACAGGCTGTATGTTGGTGAGAGTGTTTCCCGCACACAGCATGGCTGATTCGTGCTGGGAAACGTGGAGCTCACTAGCGCTGGTAGGGGCGGAGCCTCTGCGCTTCAAGCTGGCTACAGGAAGATCCGGCGAGGGTCACTTCCGGGTCGCATGACGTCATCCTCGGGCGCCGGAGACATGGTTCCTGTCTCCATAAAACGTCGCGAAACGGGGGCTAATGGCTGCTGGTGATTTCTGGTAAAAACAGCACAGGCTGTAGGACTACCAGACGGACGGCATGGACAATCCTGCGATAATCGCTCAGGCAACGGATGCAGTCCCCAACACCAGCACCTCTCAGGTAAGCTGCAAGTGTTTTATGATCACTTTTCTTGCTATCCTGGTGAAGGTTTTTACCCCCCCCCCCCTCCCAATCATAGGATTAGGTGTTAGGGGACACATTTTCTTCTCCTGCACGTGGTGGAGTATTTTTTTGTGGCTTGGGTTACTTATGGGGTCATTTAATTTGTGTCTTTCAGGCCAAGACTCAGGACAAAGCCCAATCACAGCCACATAAGAGAAAATGTGCGGTGTGCGGTAACAAACTGAGTTCCACTTGGGGAAAAGCAGTTTGCCGCACTTGTATAGATGGTTTAGTGAAGGATGACCCAGTGACCTCATGTCAAAAAATGTTGACTTCGGTCAGGGATGAGCTTGCTTCTACCTTTGGCTCATTTAGGGAGTTAATTGACAAAATGCAGGTTCCCCAACAGGGTACATCTTCAAAAAGAAAGGCTTCAGTGGTTAGCACCCCGCAGGTGAGCGTAGAGAGTGAAGACTCTGAGGCTGAAGCCAAATCTACCCATTCTTCTCAGGAAGACTCAGGGTCAGATACAGAGCCCAGGGATAGAGTATCCTCTAAGGGCTCAAGGTTCAAATTGTCTCTGGAAGATGTGGATAATTTGTTAAAAGCCATCTATACCACCCTTGAAATGGAGGAGGAGGAGGTACAAATGTCTAAGCATGACCTTATGTACAAAGGTTTGCACAAAAAGAAAAGTAAAAACTTTCCAGTGCACGATTCCCTCCTTAATACGATCAAACTGGAGTGGGAGAGTCCAGAGAGAAAACCTTTCTTTTCCGGTAACCTAAAAAGAAGGTTTCCATTTGATGAGGATGCAGCGCTACCGTGGAATAAGAACCCAAAGTTAGACGCTCCTCTTTCAAAAGTTTCAAAAAATTCGGACCTGGCGTTTGATGACATGGGTACGCTTAAGGATCCTATGGACAAAAAAATGTGATGTCCTTCTTCATAGAGCTTGGGATTCAGCTATGGGGAATCTCAAACCAGCTCTGGCCTCTACTTGTGTAGCCAGAAATCTGGAGGAATGGCTTACACAAATCCAAACTCATCTTTTAGCTGGTACTTCTAGGGAAGAGATTTTAAAATCCTTTCCTCTCCTTTTTAGTGCCGTGGGTTTTCTGGCAGATTCGTCTGCGGAATCAGTAAGAATGACAGCCAGAACTTTAGCTTTAGTGAACTCAGCCAGAAGAAGCATTTGGCTTAAAACATGGTCTGGGGATGCAGCATCTAAATTACGATTATGTGGGCTTCCCCTAAACGGGGATCATCTTTTTGGCCCAGGTTTGCAGGAGGCACTGGAACGTACGGCCGATAGGAAAAAGGCCTTTCCAGAAAAGAAAAAGCAGACGGGAAGAAAGTTTTTTCGTGGCCAAAATAAAGGCTTGCCATGGCAACAAGGTCCTAAAGAAAAGGACAATATGTGGTGTCCCAGTACAGGTATTTGTTGTAGTCCCTGTCAGATTGAGGCCCTCGGCTTGTGGGATCTCCCCTGCAGGGACTCAGATAGTTATGATGTGATTTATATACTGTTATGGTTGATAATACGTTTATTAGGTGTGTATAGCTTTAAGAGGTTTAGTCAACCATCTCATGTTAAGTCAGTGTATTAGAGTCAGGAGGATTAAATGCTAGATAAGACCTTATTGTGTTATGTTATCCTACAAGGCAGTCTCTATGATCCACAGCTCTCAACCAATGAGCTTCAGCCTCATCAGGCCCTTATAAGGGATTGTACTTCCTGTTTAAGCCAGTCTAATGCTTCCCTCAGTTCCTGGCAGAGCAACACACAGTCAGAGAAGCATTGCAGGCCTGAAGCCTCCAGGATAAAATACAGCAAAGAGTGGAGTATCCCTAAACATTACAGAACCAGTACTTCAGCTCATTTATCAGATCAATCCGTTATTCCGGCGAAAAGCCTCAAGTCTACAGACACTCCAGTAAGTGTATCTATTTTTCAGCCTAGTTAAGCATAGGCCCTGAATTACTATCCGGCTTTTGCAGCCGAGTATATACAGTATATGATCAACTAAGCTCAAGCATTATCAGCTGTGTGATCCAGAGACTGCCTGCAGAACATTTTGACACTCTGTTTAAAGCTGTGAAGATTTTGACACCTGCCTTCATGCCAGTAAAGCCTTTGTTGTTTTAACCCCCTGTTGTGGACTGTATTATTACCATCTTAACTAGCGGGGATACGGAGGCCCCTGGAGCTGTAGTTTCCCGGGGTATACCAAGACTACAGTGGCGTCACGTGACAGAGAGGGTTAATACCATCTGGCCCTCACTAAGGGTTAATACCACCTGACCCTGGGCTCCTAGCCCCAAGAACCAAGTAGCTAACCATCAAGCGCATGTGTGTGGCCGTGGGACTCACCCTCCCCGGTCACCACATAGTTTTCTGGCGTCACGAACAGGATACGGGTGTACGCCTTAACCATTCAGCCACTAAAGCAAGTCCTCCCCCCCCCCCCCCCCCCCCAGAATCTGAACTGTGTCATTGAAAGTAATTTACTCAGCGAGGCGCATATACAAGTGGTGGGGGAGGTGAAGGAAAGACTGTTAGCTGCCATTGTTAAGTGGAGAAAGTCTGTACCTGAAGGGGTTAAATTGTTTCCAGCATTTCCTGCGCGCGGGAGCGGTCGCAGCTCCGCCCAGTCAAGCCCCAGCGGTGACGCCTCTTCAGTGTGCAAGCCGGAACTAGAGAATCCACTCTGTGTTGCACGGAGGAAACAATTGCTGACCGGACCAAAAAAAAAAAAAAGAAGTTGCCGGGCGCAGCCATAGCAACGTGTCTGGCAATAAAAGACAGCGCACTCAAAGACGTCGCACTCAAAGACAACGCACTCAAAGACATCGCACTCAACGACATCGCACTCAACGACATCGCACTCAACGACATCGCACTCAACGACATCGCACTCAACGACATCGCACTCAAAGACAGCGCTCTCAAAGTTTCTTAAAGTGACAGCGCACTCAAAGTTTCTTAAAGTGACAGCGCACTCAAAGACAGCGTTCTCACAGTTTCTTAAAGTGACAGCGCACTCAAACAAGGCTACAACATGTCAGCCCCAAGATCACCAGATGCAGGTGATGTACCAGATCCTCTTGCGGCTCCTGCACAAGCTACCCCTCCGGGATCACCTCCAGTACGACGTCATGACAGTGGGGCCCCCCCCTTCTACCTGGGGAAGCCTGTGTTGCCTAACTACAGAGGGGATCCCTTTTCCCTCAAGGATTTCCAGGAGAGCTTCCAAAGCATTTTCTCTCTCTACTCTCTCCCCCCTAACCAACAGGTGCTGTTGCTCATGGGACAGTTGCAGGGACCTGCACGTGAGGAAGTCCGTACCTGGCCCACTTCTGAGAAGACTACAGTAGATCAGATCTTCGAGGGATTACATCAGGTATTTGAGTCCCACTCACCCTCAGAGGTCCGCCTCAGGCTGTACGAGAGGCGACAAAAGCCGGGGGAAACACTAAGGGCATATGCAGTAGCCTTGCAGAATGCCCTGGAGGCAGTCCAGAAACTGGACAATATCACCCCTGACCAGGGTAACAAACTATTGATGGATAGATTCATAGAAGGGGTCTAAAATAAATGGGACAAGGCGCAATTAAAGATGTTAGCTGTACAGAACCCCAATATGTATTTTTCTGCCTTTAAGCGCCTAGCCCTTCAAGTTATAGAGCAGGGGGCAAGCCCCGAGGAGCATCCTGACCCTAAAACGGAACCCATGGGTGCGGCGGCGTGCCCTGCACCACTGTTACCACCAGCCCCCGCACCCGTGGCTGTCCCCCCGGCCTCCACTACAATTACTGAGATTCAAGAGGTTAGACAAGATATTGCCCAGCTTACCCAAGTGGTAAAGGAGTTGGCTAATCACACCACTCGGGTACTTAGAGAGCCTCCAGAGACTAAGAGACCTACTCCTGCCCCTCCTCCCCGTTATAGCGGGCCTCGCTCGGGACCATCTAGTAGGCCTTACTGTGATTTCTGTGACAAACCCGGTCATTGGAAGATGCAATGCTGGGCTTTAAACGGGCGTCCCCTGAGGTCGAGGACCGGCCCTCAGGAAAACGAATCACAGGTCCAGCAGAAGAGCCAATATACTCAGGACAGTCCTTATACATTGCATCCTGCCCCTATGTAAATGTTACCATAGATGGTGTCCAACTGCAGGCCCTGATTGATACAGGCTCGCAGGTGTCTACCATCTCTAAGGGCCTATTCTATAGGTACTGGAATGTCGATTCATTGTGTGAACCAGATGATATGGATTTTAGTGTCCTGGCAGGGGACGGGAAACCAATTCCCAGACATGGGTACTGGGAGCCCACTATTCAGCTGAGAGGTCACACACTTAGAGGTCAAGGTATAATTGTCACTAATGTCACGGTACCAGGGGCCACAGAGTTTATATTGGGGATGAATATAATGAGACATTGCTTCAGTGATATTTTGGATGCCTTGCATGCCTCTCTCCCCCACATGTCTTCCTCAGGTCAGAGGACTGCGCCAGTGGCATCTTAAGAGCATTATAGGCCCCCGGGCAATACAGTGCACTGGGGCCCTGTCTACACAATCGTGCATGAGAATTTACTGACAAAAATCATGAAATTTACGGGCAGAACCACATTTTTTTTACTGGCACTGCAAAAAAAAGTACCTACAATTACAGTTTTACAAATGTCTTCATTGACATGAAGGTTAGGTTACTATAACCCAGCCTGCTCAGAGTTTCCTCTTACATCAGAGTCTGCAGGAGTCCCCCAGAGTCTACAGTTCTGACCCGCTGCTCTCCACCATTTTTTACTGGGGTCGCTGGGCAGCCGATGGGGGCCCCCCAGGCAAGTGGGGCCCCCGGGCAACTGCCCAGCGTGCCCAATGGAAAAGACAGCCCTGGACTGCGCAACACCATCTCAAAATTCTAAAAGCAGAACAGAAGTTTGCGAACCGGAGAGGAGAAATCGGTAAAGTTCGGATCCAAGACATGAGGCCCGTGACCCTGCAGCCGAACACAGAGACAATTTTGTGGTGTCGGGCGCGCCCTGGTGTAAGGAATCAGGACTATCAGGCCTTACTGGAGCCCATACAATCTGAAGATTTTCCTTTGGTCCGAGCTGCAAGGAGCCTAGTGACGGTGGTGAATGGACGGGTCCCAGTCTGCCTAGTTAATTTGTCCGGCGTATTCACCACCCTACCAAAGTACACTCCAGTGGCCCAACTTGTTTTCTTGGACTCCAGTGACATACTCTCTTCACGGAAGGCGGCCCAACAGCTGAGTGCCCAAACCGTGTCAGGGGCTACCGAAAATTCTCCAGAACCTTGGTGGCGCCAACTGCAAATAGGAGGATCTCTCACCCCACCAGAACAAGTCGAAGGGGTCATCGAGGTGGTGAAGGAGTGCCAGAGTGCCTTCAGCAAACACCCAACCGATTTTGGAAAAAACCTCCATGATTAAGCATCGAATCCTGACCGGCGACAAACCCCCCATCAAGGAAAGGCATCGGCCTGTGGCACCAGGCATGTACCAAACCGTCAAGAAACTGTTAACCGACATGAAGGAGGCAGATGTAATACAAGAGAGCCAGAGTCCCTGGGCAGCACCCATGGTGTTAGTTAAGAAGAAGGATGGGACCATCCGTTTCTGTGTTGATTACAGGAAGTTGAACGACATCACCCATAAAGACGCATACCCTCTCCCCCGGATTGAGGAGTCACTCACCGCGTTGGGTTCTGCGGCCTACTTCTCTACATTGGATCTGACCAGCGGATACTGGCAGGTGCCCATGGCCGTCGAAGACAGGGAGAAAACAGCCTTTGTCACCCCCATGGGTCTTTTCGAATTTAAAAGTATGCCCTTTGGGCTGTGCAATGCCCCAGCTACCTTTCAACGGCTGATGGAGAGATGTCTGGGACACCTTAACTTCCAGAGTGTCCTACTCTATCTGGATGACGTGATTGTGTATTCCAAATCCTATCAGGAACATTTGACTCACCTGTCCGACGTCTTCCAAGTACTGATCCAGCATGGTCTGAAAGTCAAACCCTCCAAGTGCCACCTACTCAAGCCACAAGTACATTACCTGGGCCACGTCGTCAGTGCCGAAGGGGTCCAACCTGATCCAGCTAAAGTCGAAGTTGTCAAGAATTGGCCTATCCCACGCACCGTTAAGGATATTCGGAGCTTCTTAGGATTTTCAGGATATTACCGCCGCTTTATTCCTCATTTTGCACAAATTGCCGAGCCATTGACCTCTCTCCTGCGAGGCACGGCGAAGGGGAACTATAATGGCAAGCTGCCTGTGGAATGGGCCAAAGAGCAAGAGGTGGCCTTCCAGGCTCTAAAACATCTATTGACAGAGCCTCCCATCCTGGCCTATCCGGATTATACTCAGCCTTTCCGACTGTATACAGATGCCAGCTTTGAAGGACTCGGGGCAGTGTTGTCCCAGATGCAGGGAAAACAAGAGAGGGTGATAGCTTACGCCAGCCGGAATCTGCGAGGGGCTGAGAAGAATGATTCTAACTACAGTTCCTTCAAGTTAGAGCTCCTGGCCCTCGTGTGGGCAGTCACCGAAAAATTTAAGGACTATTTGTCAGCCACCTCATTCACGGTCTACACCGATAACAACCCCCTGGCTCACCTGAACACCGCTAAACTAGGTGCCCTTGAGCAAAGATGGGCCTCCAGACTGGCCAACTATGACTTCTCTATCAAGTACCGAAGTGGCAAGTCTAATATTAATGCGGATGTGCTATCACGCATGGCTCCTGGCGAAGATCCCCCAGTGGAGGACAAGTGGGAAGATGTGGAGATGCCTCCCTTCTATCAAAGATTTGTGAATCAGGATGTGGTCGTCACCTGCGAGGGGAGTGAATCTGGGTCTAAAGCAATCCAGGAAGACCTGTATACCTGGAGGACCCTACAGGAAGAAAGTCAGACTATGGGAGATCTGCAGGAGTATTTATTGACCAGGAGGGTACCTCCCCGGTTGCGACGGGGCCAGAATGACTACGAATTGAAGCGATTGTGGCGTCAGAGGAAAAGACTATTTGTGCACAAAGGAATGGTGTACAGGAACTTCTTGGACCCAGTGTCGGGTGAAAGGCTACACCAAATTCTGATCCCTCGGAGAGATGCCGCCATGGTATTGAATGCCTACCACGACCAGTCAGGACACTTTGGGGTCCATAAAACAGAAGCCACCATCCGACGCCGGTTCTACTGGATTAGAATGAGGAGCGACGTTGAAAAGTGGTGCAGTGAGTGTGCAGTCTGCAATATCACCAAGAATGGTCGCAAGAATGCGCGGGCACCTCTCCATTCCATTCAGAGCGAGAGGCCCAACCAATTGGTCGCCTTGGATCATGTCAAGCTGTCACCTACCCGGTCCGGGTATTCATATGCTCTCACCATGGTGGATCACTATTCCAAGTGGGTAGTGGTTGTGCCAGTCAAAGACTTAACAGCCAAAACAACAGCCCAGATGTTCTACACCCATTGGGTACAGATACTTGGATGTCCTGAAACTGCCTTGTCCGACCGAGGTCCGGCCTTTGAGGCCCAACTGTTTCAAGAATTGTGCCAGTTCCATGCTTGTAAGAAACTCAGGACCACTGCCTATCATCCGCAAGGGAATGGACTCTGCGAGAGGATCAACCAGGTGTTTATCCACATGCTGAGAGCGGCTTCTGTATCCCGACCTGAAGAGTGGCCTCAACTAATGCCCGAATTGTTGGAAATCTACAACAATACCATCCACTGTTCCACTGGTTATACTCCATTTTACCTCATGATGGGCCGACACGGTCAACTGCCTAAAGACAGGGTCTTTGGACTTCAAGCACCTTTCAACCACTCCCCCCAAGCCTCTTCGGAGTGGGTCTCGGAACATCAGAAAAGGATTCAGGAAGCGAGAGAGATAGTCAACAAAAAGATGGGCGAGGCACACTATAGGCAGCAACAGGACTACAACCGCCATGCCTCTGCCCAGCCGTTGCAAGTTGGTGATAAAGTCTGGCTGAAGAAGCATCCTAGAACCCATAAGTTGGACTCCCTTTGGGAAACTGAACCATACACAGTGATTTCCATCCCTTACCCGGACTCTGATGTCTACTCAGTTCAAAAAGCCGGATATGAACCACAAGTTGTCCACCGAAACCGGATCAAGCTGTGTCACAAAGGGAACCTGCCTGTGTTGGTGCCTCCTTCTGCACCACCAAGTCTTCCACCTCCAGTTCAGCCAGCACAAGTGCGGCCCACCAAGCCAGTTGAGCCTGAGAGGCCACTCCTGATGTTCGAAGATGATCCTCTCTTTCCTTCTGACCAAAACGTCTTCTTTGGTTATGTGCCAATCAGTTCCATTCCATCAACCTCAGTCTTGGCACCAGAAGCTCCAGAGTTTACTCCAGCCATCCGCTCACCTGCTGCAGTCCCATCAGAACCTTCTAATGTGGGAGAAAGCTCCATAAGTCAAGAGCCATCACTGGCCCTCATTGTCCAAGATGAAGGTGCAGCTGTCAGTCCAGAAGAAGCAAGTGTTCAAGGAGAAAACAGTGCTCCAGAAAACTCAGAAATGGTGTTGCGTAGATCCGCCAGACCTAATTTCGGATATCCCCCAGCAAGATATAGGGATTAATCCATTAATTATACCTACAATATATGTAGATAGACTACATACACCTCAGTTAGTATACATCTCAAGTATACATCATTACTAACTAATATGTCACTAGTTACCTACTTACCTTATTTAGTGTATAGGAACATACCTGGCCAGTAAGTCTCCTATCCCTCACTTAAGCACTACAAAAAGAAAAAGGGTATCCTCTAAGAAATGTCTAATTGTGTACTTCAGGCATAGAATAAAAATGTCTAGCAAATATTAAAGTGTGTTCTGGGGAGAAGAGCTAATAGCCTAAGGGCCCCAGTAGCCAAGGCATTGGGTAGAAAGCCTCCGGCAGCCCAATCCAAAACCTGTTCAGTCTTAAAAGTGTGATCTAACAATAATATACTGTTCAAAACTGAGTGATAACGTTTAACAGGTATGTATTCTGTCTGGGACCCAGATAACCACTTACCCTGCACAAAATAATGATCTCACTTATCTAATAAGCCTGCAAGGGACATTTATGTGTATAATGCCTCAGGACTTATAATATGATCCTGTTCTTATATGTTTATTTTTTCCCAAAGAACCTGGAACGGACATTGGTGTACAAATGCCTCAGGACTTCTAGTGGCCCCAAGGTCACCTCATTCCTCAATCCGTCAGTGCCTTAATCGTCGAGGACGACTTCTGTTTAGTGGTGGGGTTTGTGGTGTCCCAGTACAGGTATTTGTTGTAGTCCCTGTCAGATTGAGGCCCTCGGCTTGTGGGATCTCCCCTGCAGGGACTCAGATAGTTATGATGTGATTTATATACTGTTATGGTTGATAATACGTTTATTAGGTGTGTATAGCTTTAAGAGGTTTAGTCAACCATCTCATGTTAAGTCAGTGTATTAGAGTCAGGAGGATTAAATGCTAGATAAGACCTTATTGTGTTATGTTATCCTACAAGGCAGTCTCTATGATCCACAGCTCTCAACCAATGAGCTTCAGCCTCATCAGGCCCTTATAAGGGATTGTACTTCCTGTTTAAGCCAGTCTAATGCTTCCATCAGTTCCTGGCAGAGCAACACACAGTCAGAGAAGCATTGCAGGCCTGAAGCCTCCAGGATAAAATACAGCAAAGAGTGGAGTATCCCTAAACATTACAGAACCAGTACTTCAGCTCATTTATCAGATCAATCCGTTATTCCGGCGAAAAGCCTCAAGTCTACAGACACTTCAGTAAGTGTATCTATTTTTCAGCCTAGTTAAGCATAGGCCCTGAATTGCTATCCGGCTTTTGCAGCCGAGTATATACAGTATATGATCAACTAAGCTCAAGCATTATCAGCTGTGTGATCCAGAGACTGCCTGCAGAACATTTTGACACTCTGTTTAAAGCTGTGAAGATTTTGACACCTGCCTTCATGCCAGTAAAGCCTTTGTTGTTTTAACCCCCTGTTGTGGACTGTATTATTACCATCCTAACTAGCGGGGATACGGAGGCCCCTGGAGCTGTAGTTTCCCGGGGTATACCAAGACTACAGTGGCGTCACGTGACAGAGAGGGTTAATACCATCTGGCCCTCACTAAGGGTTAATACCACCTGACCCTGGGCTCCTAGCCCCAAGAACCAAGTAGCTAACCATCAAGCGCATGTGTGTGGCCGTGGGACTCACCCTCCCCGGTCACCACAAATAGGCCCAAAAAACATTGGTCCGGGTACAAAGGCAAAGGGAGAGGAGGTGTGTTGTTTAACACACCTCAGCAGCCCGCCAAGCCACAATGACCAACATCTGCCAGTGGGGGGAAGACTGAGGGCCTTTCTCCCACAATGGGCAACCGTCACCTCAAGTCCCTTCATTCTGGATCTGGTGGCAAATGGATACAGGCTAGAGTTTTCCTGTCGGCCACCAGAACGACTCTTGATCACATCTCCTCCCAAAGATCGGGAGAAAGCAAGAGCTCTGGGTCTCCAAGTAGGAGAGTTGTTAGACCAGAAGGTCCTGATTCCGGTTCCTCGGTCAGATCAGAACAAAGGGTTTTATTCCCACATTTTTGTCATCAGAAAGCCGTCAGGGAAGTATCGGCTCATTCTGAATCTTCGGTCTCTAAATCGATCGATCCGATACAAACACTTCAGGATGGAGACAGTCTTCTCTATCAAGAATCTGCTTTACCCAAACTGTTTTATGGCCACGTTGGACCTCAGGGATGCTTACCTACATGTCCCAATCCATCCGGCTTTCCAGAGATTCCTGAGAATAGCAGTAAAGATGGGATCGGAAATCAGGCACTTCCAGTTTCAGGCCCTCCCCTTCGGTCTATACTCCTCCCCTCGTATCTTCACAAAGGTATTGGGGGAGGCGCTGGCTCCACTAAGATTAAAGGCGATAACTATCATCCCTTACCTGGACGATCTATTAATAGTGGCAGAATCCCGCCAGAAATTACTAGCAGATCTTCAGACTGTACTCGACTTCCTTCAATCCCTGGGCTGGTTAATAAACAGGGAAAAGTCTTCCCTAGATCCAGCCCAGAAGGTGAAGTACCTGGGTTACGACTTTTGCTCAGTAGTCCAAAAAGTTTTCCTCCCAGAGGAGAAGGTCTCCAAGATGGTGCAAGCAGTGTCAGCCTTACAGACCAATCAGTTGGTCTCGCTGAGGGAAATTTCAAGGACGGTAGGTCTCATGACCTCGTGTTTCCCTGCGGTACCATGGGCAAGGTTCCATCAGAGACCATTGCAGAGATTCCTTCTGGAAAATTGGGACGGGGACGCCAGGTCCCTAGAGTCAAAAGTTTGGTTACCGACCAAGGTAAAGAGAAGTTTGTGGTGGTGGAGGAAAAATCTGCACCTAACAAAAGGCCTGCCTTGGTCCATCTCGATATCCAAGAGGATCACGACGGACGCAAGTGCCTGGGGGTGGGGAGCCCACCTCAAAGACCAGGTCGCACAGGGGAAATGGTCCTTGAAGGAAGCAAGAGCCTCATCGAACCAGAGGGAGCTGCTAGCGGTGCAAAGAGCCCTGCAAGCTTTTCAATCGGAGGTCAGGATTCTTCAAGGAATTGCACAAAAAATTTTGTCTTGGGCAGAAGTAAATCTAGGCTCAATTTCAGCAGTGCACCTGAAGGGGACGCAAAACAGTTTGGCAGACTACCTCAGTCGCCACAGGGTGGAGCGAGACAATTGGTCACTTCATCCAGAAGTCTTTTTGGAGATCACCAACAAATGGGGTTGTCCCGAAGCGGATCTGTTCGCAAATCAGGACAACCGCAAGACAGAGGAGTTCTTTTCTCTAAACCCAGAGGATCGATCACTGGGGATAGATGCCCTGGCGAATCCGTGGCCCTTCAACCTCTGCTACGCCTTTCCGCCAATCAGACTCATTCCGGAAGTGCTCCGGAAGTTTCTCCTAGAAGAAACAGATCTTATTCTGATCGCCCCCTTCTGGCCCAAGAGGCCATGGTTTTCCCTGCTACAGTCTCTGGTCTCGGAGCCTCCACTGAGACTTCAGAACAGAGAGGACTTGCTGTCGCAGGGTCCAGTGTCACACCCACAGGTGGTTTCATTAAGCTTGACAGCTTGGTATCTGAAGAGAAGATACTGAAGGCTCAGGGGTTTTCTGACAAGGTGATTAGAACCTTGGTAAATTGCAGAAAACCAGTCACTAGAGCCATTTATTCCAAAGTTTGGAAAAAGTTTAATTCATGGTTGTCTGAAAACCAAAGATCAACGCATGATGTTCCTTCTATTTTGGAATTTTTTCAAGAGGGTGTCGACAAGGGTCTTTCAGTTAGTACCTTAAAGGTACAGGCGGCAGCTATCAGCGTTTTCCTCCAGTTTTCTCTTTTGGAAAATCCCATGGTAGCTAGATTCTTTAAATCCATTTCAAGGGCCAGGCCAGTAGTGGTAAGAAGTTGTCCAACTTGGGACCTGTCCCTGGTACTTCAAACTCTGGTAGAGTTTCCCTTTGAGCCTTTAGAGGATATTTCTGTTAAATTACTTACCTTAAAAACTATTTTTTTAGTAGCTATTACCTCAGCTCGTAGAGTAAGCGAGTTACAGGCCTTATCAGTGAGGGAGCCTTTCCTCACGATTTTTGAGGATCGAGTTGTATTGAAAACTGATCCAGGTTTTTTGCCTAAGGTAGCTAGTACATTTCACAGATCACAAGACATTGTACTGCCATCCTTTTGTAGTTCACCACAGGGTGATCAGGAAAAGAAATTTCGTTTTTTAGATGTAAGAAGAACCCTTCTTGCATATTTGGAGGTCACCAAGGTCTTCAGGAAGACAGACGCTTTATTTGTCCTTTTTTCAGGTACACACAAAGGTAAAGGTGCATCTAAAGCCACATTGGCTAGATGGATTAAGCAGGCCATCTCAGAATCCTATAAAATCAGAGAAGTTCCTACACCTTTTGTTACAGCACATTCAACAAGAGCTTTGGCTGCATCTTGGGCCGAGAGGGCTGGTGCTTCACCAGAACAAATCTGTAAAGCTGCCACATGGTCCAGTTATTCGACCTTTATTAAACATTATCGCCTGGATCTGCTATCCGCTCAAGAACAGGCGTTTGGTCGAAAGGTCCTTCAGGCAGTTGTCCCACCCTAGACTGGTAAGTTCTGGCTCATCGTCTCATGGGCTGTCCTGGAAGACGCTTGAGAGAAAAGCTGAGTTAGGCTTACCGGTAACTCCTTTTCTGAGAGTCTTCCAGGACAGCCGGATTCCCACCCGGTTTTGTTGTATGGAAGTTATGTGTTATTAATGCATATGTTTTTCAGGGTAGTCCTACGGTTCTCGAGAAGACTGGCATGGGGCCTGGAGGACCGCCCTTTTATCTGGTGGGGGTTAACGTGTTTCCTGTCCTGGTAGGAGGAGCCCTAGGTCTCATGGGCTGTCCTGGAAGACTCTCAGAAAAGGAGTTACCGGTAAGCCTAACTCAGCTTTTCCGAATGGAAGAAAACCTTTTCGGAAATTGTGAAATTCGGAAATTTCTCATTTTAGATTTTCGAACTTTAGATTTTTGAATTACAATTTCAAAGTTTTTTTATAAATTTCGAATTTGTCATCTTTGATTTTTATTCGAATTTCGAAAAATTCAAAATCCAAATTTCCATAAATCAGAATTTCGAAAATAAAAAAAATCTAATTCCACAATTTCAAATTCTTGATTTTTTTTTTTTCTTTAGCTTTGTTAAATTTTTCATTTTTGTAAATTCGAAAAATAAAAAATCGAATTTTCGAAAATTAAAAATGTGGAATTAACCAATTTTCGTTAAACAAATTAGAAACTAAACAAATTGCACATGCCTACTCTCTAGCCTCGTGCACACGATCTGATTTTCTGCAGACAACGCATAGGACTTTTGTCCGAAAGGCGTTAGCCAGGAACTTGAATTGCATACAAAGAATTGTTGGCCAACAAACTAATCTTTTTTCCAGTTCTTTAGCGCCACCCTTTGGGCAACTTCTGCTAATGTTGTGCTATGGTGAGCATTGCTTCTGAGCATGTGTGTTTGTACTCTGGAGTTTTGTCCGGACTTGTGTACACACGACTGGATAATCCGACAACACACATTTGTTGGCAGACAATTTAAACCATGCTATCCCACATTCGTCTGGAAAATCTGGCAATTGTCTGGAGCGTACAAATGGTCGGTTTTCCGACAACAGCCTGTCATCACACAATTCCCGTTGGATAATCCGATTGTGTGTACGAGGCTTAGGTGTTAACTAAACCCTGAATTCACTATATCTGGCCTCCCACATTACACAAATGCAATTTTTAGCGAATATAAACTGCGCCCACATTTTTTTATTCCCCCACACAGCAGTCTTGTGACTTCTATCAGTGTCTGGTAAAGCTTGTAGGAGGAGTTTTCATTCTCCTGTCTGTCCTATGAGGCTGCATGACCCTCTGTCTAGACAGTTCTGATTGGCCCGGTACTGATCACATGCATCCTCAAAAGAACTCTCTAGCAATACACACAACTGAGCATGTGCAGAGTGCCTCCAAGGCTCTGTTTCTATCAGGAGATGGATTGGGGACAGAAGAAAGGGAGGATCAAACTGCCTTTTTACACAATGCGGAGGATTGACCCCCCTTATGTTCCATAGTATTAGAACAAGCATGCTTTACTGCATGTACAGACTGATTTTACGGTTGTGGGTTAGTAATACTTTAACCACTTCCCGACCTCCTCATGTACATTTACGTCGGCAGAATGGCACGGACAGGCACATCAACGTACCTGCCTAGCCGTGGGTTCGATCGGGACCCCCCCCGGTACTTGTGGTGGTCGGATTCCCTCGGGGAGCGATCCGGGACGACGGCACGGCTATTCGTTTATAGCCGCTCCGTCGCGATCGCTCCCCAGAGCTGAAGAACGGAGAGAGCCGTATGTAAACACGGCTTCCCCGTGCTTCACTGTGGCGGCGTATCGATCGAGTGATCCCTTGTAAAGGGAGACTCGATCGATGTCAGTCCTACAGCCACACCCCCCTACAGTTGTAAACACACACTAGGTGAACACTAACTCCTACAGCGCCCCCTGTGGTTAACTCCCAAACTGCAACTGTCATTTTCACAATAAACAATGCAATTTAAATGCATTTTTTGCTGTGAAAATGACAATGGTCCCAAAAATGTGTCAAAATTGTCTGAAGTGTCCGCCATAATGTCGCAGTCACAAAAACAATCGCTGATCGCCACCATTAGTAGAAAAAAATAAAATAATAAAAATGCAATAAAACTATCCCCTATTTTGTAAACGCTATAAATTTTGCGCAAACCAATTGATAAATGCTTATTGCGATTTTTTTTTTATTTATTTATTTATTTATTTTTTTTTACCAAAAATAGATAGAAGAATACGTATCGGCCTAAACTGAGGGAAAATTTTTTTTTTAGATATGTTTTTGGGGCATATTTATTATAGCAAAATGTAAAAAATATTGAATTTTTTTCAAAATTGTCGCTCTATTTTTGTTTATAGCGCAAAAAATAAAAACCCGCAGAGGTGATCAAATACCACCACAAGAAAGCTCTATTTGTGGGGAAAAAAGGACACCAATTTTTTTTGGGAGCCACGTCGCACGACCGCGCAATTGTCTGTTAAAGCGACGTAGTGCCGAATTGTAAAAACCCCTTGGGTCATTTAGCTGCCTAAAGGTCCGGTCCTTAAGTGGTTAAGGACAGATATGCATTTTGCACCTCCAAGACCACCACTGCCTTGCTGAAGAAGGTGATGGACTGGCCAAGCATGTCTCTAGACCTAAACCCTATTGATCATCTGTGGGGCCTCCTTTAAATGGAAGGGGGAGGAGCGCAAGGTCTCCAACATCCACCAGCTCTGTGATGACGTCATGGAGGAGGGGAAAGGACTCCGGTGACAACCTGTGAAGCTCTGGTGACCTCCATGCCCAAGAGGGTTAAAGCAGTGCTGGAAAATAATGGCGGCCACAGAAAATAGTGACACTTTGGGCCCCAATTTGGACATTTTCACTTTTGTTGCCAGCGGTTTAGACATCAATGGCTGTGTGTTGAGTTATTTTGAGGGGACGGCAAATGTACACTGTTATACAAGCTGTACACTCACTACACAACATTGTAGATACAAATAGGTAGATTCACGTAGGGCACCTAACTTTAGGACGGCCTAGCCTAGTCTTTTTAGGCTACACCGCCGTAAATTAGTTAGGCTAGTAGTGATTCTCAAACCACTTACCTGCTAATTTTTGGCGGCGTAGCCTAAAACGAGCGGGCGTAAGCGCGCCTAATTCAAATGACTGGGAGGGGGGCGTGTTGTATGGTAATGAGGCTTGACCTCACGTTTTTTGACACTGCGCATGCGCCGGGCGACTACATTTCCCAGTGTGCATTGGGAAATGCACACTATTGATTTTGACGCGTACGTAAACGGCGTAAATCCCGATTTGCGGACGACTTGCGCAAACGACGTAAAAAATTCGAACCTCACGGCGGCCATACTTAACATTGTTATTCCACCTCATAGGTGGAATTAACTTTAGGCGGCCTATCGCTTACGGAAACGACGTTAATCGACTGCGGCGGGCTCGCGTTCGTTCGGGAATTGTCGTAAATGCTCATTTACATAATCTACGCCGGCCGCAATGGAAGCGCCACCTAGCGGTAAGCCAAAACATTGCAATCTTAGATATGTTTAAGTGTATCTCTGTTAGAGAATACACTTAAAGGAGTTCTCTAAGATAAAACTTTTAACCCCCGCTGTGCCCGGGCTGTAAAACTATACAAAATAAACTTTCACTTACCTGCCTACGATCCCCCGTTGTTCCGATATCGCCGTCCCGGTCTGTTCCACTTCCTGCGGGTCGGTGACTCACAGTGCGCTCAGCCTATCAGCGGCCGCAGCAATGTCCTGTCGCGGCCGCTGATAGGCTGAGCGCACTGTGAGTCACCGACCCGCAGGAAGTGGAACAGACCGGGACCGGAGAACGGGACGGCGATATCGGAACAACGGGGGATCGCAGGCAGGTAAGTGAAAGTTTATTTTGTATAGTTTTACAGCCCGGGCACAGCGGGGGTTAAAAGTTTTAGCTTGGAGAACTCCTTTAAACATCGGCTTAGATTCAGAGTTAGGTCAGCTTATCTGTAGATAAGCCGGCCTAACTCTTTGTGAATCTACCTAAAAGTGTCATTTCTTTAGTGTTGTCACATGAAAAGATACAAGAAAAGATTTACAAAAATGTGAGGGGTGTACATACTTTTGTGAGATGCTCGAGTATCAGCCTAGGGCAGTGATGGCGAACGCGTGGCACGTTTCGGTGGGCACGCCACACGCCATGAAAAATAAAAAAAAAGCATACACTAAAATCCATTCGTCCCCGCCGCACCGCAAACTACAACTCCCACAGTTCTCTAGGGCTATTGATGACGTGTCCGAGTGGCAGTGACAAAGAAGAAACTCCCGGGGGTGACGTGCGTGCGCACGCTGATCCAATCAAAGAAGCTGTCTCGTCCACATTAATTGAATTGCACTGTCGGTTCTTAAGGATGCAATTCTAGGCCGGCCGCTAGGTAGCGAGGCCATTGCGGCTGGCCTAGAATATGCAAATGAACACTTACGGCGATCCACGAACGTTCCGACGGGCCCGTCGCGCTAAATCTACGTCGTTTATGTCGAGTTACGCCGCGTAAAAATAGGGCTATTTGTCCTATTTGACTAAGCCCTATTAAGTATGGCCGTCGTTCCCGCGTCGAAATTTTAAACTCTACGTCGTTTGCGTAAGACGTCCGTGAATGGCGCTGGACGCCATTTACGTTAACGTCTAAGCAAATGACGTCGGAGCGACGTCTGTTAGCGCAATGCACGTCGGGTAAGTTACCCGACGGAGCATGCGCAGTAACGTCCGGCGCGGGAGCGCGCCTAATTTAAATGGGACTCGCCCCATTAGATTCGGCGCGCCTTGCGCCGGACACATTTAAGTTACACCGCCGCAAATTTCAAGGTAAGTGCTTTGTGGATCGGGCACTAACTTGGACAATTTGCGGCGGTGTAACTTAAATGGGAAAAGTTAAGTTAAGCCCGATATTTGTGGATCTGGCCCATTATGCCTCATTATTGGTGTCATTGGGAAACATTGTGCTCCCCCATTTTTTGTCATCATTGGTGTCATTGGGCCAGATTCACGCGGCGTAACGTATCCCATTTACGTTACACCGCCGCAGGTTTACAGCGTAAGTGCCTGATTCACAAAGCACTTACCTGTAAACTTGCGGCGGCGTAGCGTAAATCCTCTCGGCGCAAGCCCGCCTAATTCAAATGGGGCGGGCACCATTTAAATTAGGCGCGTTCCCGCGCCGAGCTTACTGCGCATGCTCCGTCCGTAAAATGACCCGATGTGCATTGCACTAAATGACATCGCAAGGACGTCATTGGTTTCGACGTTAACGTAAATGGCGTCCAGCGCCATTCACGGACGACTTACGCAAACGACGTGAAATTTAAAATTTCGACGCAGGAACGGCGGCCATACTTAACATTGGTTACACCACCTAGAGGGCAGCCTTAGTTTTACGCGACGCATCTCTACGCAAACAACGTAAATTTAGATCGACGGGCAAAGCGGACGTTCGTGAACCGGCGTAACTAGTCATTTGCATATTCTACGCCGACCGCAACGGACTCGCCACCTAGCGGCCGGCCTAGAATTGCAGCCTAAGATCCGACGGTGAAACAAAGTTACACCGGTCGGATCTTAGGGAGATCTATGCGTAACTGATTCTATGAATCAGGCGCATAGATACGACAATCGTATCTCAGAGATACGACGGCGTATAAGGAGATACGCCGTCGTATCTCTTTTGTGAATCTGGCCCTTTGTGCCTAATTATTGGTGTCATTAGGGAACATTGTGCCTCATTATTGGTGTCATTGCATGTGTCAGGTAGGTGAGTGTAATGGTCAGGTAAGTGAAGCGTAATGGTCAGGTAAGTAAAGCGTAATGGTCAGGTAAGTGAAGCGTAATGGTCAGGTAAGTGAAGCGTAATGGTCAGGTAAGTGAAGCGTAATGGTCAGGTAGGTGAGTGTAATGGTCAGGTAGGTGAGTGTAATGGTCAGGTAGGTGAAGCGTAATGGTCAGGTAAGTGAAGCGTAATGGTCAGGTAAGTGAAGCGTAATGGTCAGGTAAGTGAAGCGTAATGGTCAGGTAGGTGAGTGTAATGGTCAGGTAAGTGAAGCGTAAAGGTCAGGTAAGTGAAGCGTAAAGGTCAGGTAAGTGAAGCGTAAAGGTCAGGTAGGTGAGTGTAATGGTCAGGTAAGTGAGTGTAATGGTCAGGTAGGTGAGTGTAATGGTCAGGTAGGTGAGTGTAATGGTCAGGTAGGTGAGTGTAATGGTCAGGTAGGTGTGTGTAATGGTCAGGTAGGTGTGTGTAATGGTCAGGTAGGTGAGTGTAATGGTCAGGTAGGTGAGTGTAATGGTCAGGTAGGTGAGTGTAATGGTCAGGTAGGTGAGTGTAATGGTCAGTGTATGTTGCACAGTGCCCACCACCTCACTGTGCCCACCACCACCTCACTGTGCCCACCACCACCTCACTGTGCCCACCACCACCTCACTGTGCCCACCACCACCTCACTGTGCCCATTGCAGCGTACCTGAAATTCTTGACAGGCTGCGCTGCGGGCGTTAACTTTTTTAAAACTTCCGGCTTCCTCCTGGTCCTGTCCCCTTCCGTGCTAGGCGTTTGACACTGTGTTCAGTGTTCCGCCAATCACGGACGTTCGTTCATCCTCGGACAAGAGAAGGTCCGTGATAGGCGGGAACACTGAACACCGCGTCAAACGCCTAGCACGGGATAGGACCAAGAGGAAGCCGCGAGTTTTAAAAATTGGACGCCCAAGGTACACTGACTCTAAAAAAAAACTAAAAAAAGGCTGAAGAACTCGGCTTATACTCGGGTATATACGGTAATATATACACATTGTAGCATGATAGCATTGTAATAACTGATCATATATCACATAATAACCATATAAAAATCATGATTGTTACAGCAGAATACAATTGAAAGAGAGAAATAATAAGATGATCCCCTGTAGTACATGATGGCAGCATTGGAATAGCTTGACGCGTTTCGTGGAACTCTCCACTCATCAGGAGCAGATGCTGATAAATATCTGAAATTGATAAGATTTATAATTTGACTATTGGTACGGGGTCTTGGATAACAGGAAGGAAACAGAGCCACTGCATAGTAGACATGTGCAATTCATTTAGTTCTGAATTTGTTTTTTTTTTTAATTTGACAAATTTCGGAATTTCGGAATCTAAAATTCGGAAATCTAATATTCTAAAATGGGAAATTTCGAAAATTGTATTTTCGCATTTCCGAATTTCTGAATTTCCGCATTTCCGAATTTTCGCATTTTCGAATTTCCGCATTTTCGCATTTCCGAATTTTCGCATTTTCGCATTTCCGAATTTCCGAATTTCCGCATTTTCGCATTTACGAATTTTCGCATTTACGAATTTTCGCATTTACGAATTTTCGCATTTTCGCATTTTCGAATTTTCGCATTTCCGAATGTCCGAATTTTCGCATTTCCGAATGTCCGAATTTTCGCATTTCCGAATTTTCGCATTTTCGAATTTCCGAATTTCCGAATTTTCGCATTTCCGAATTTCCGCATTTTCGAATTTCCGAATTTCCGAATTTTCGCATTTCCGAATTTTCGAATTTCCGAATTTTCGCATTTTCGCACTTCCGAATTTTCGCATTTCAGAATTTTCGCATTTTCGAATTTCCGCATTTTCGCATTTCCGAATTTCTGAATTTTCGAATTTCCGAAGCAATTTAAAGGGGACATATATATATCCCCATTTGCGCAGCCGTGCCAATCTGCCGAGTTGTGCGGCGGTCGGCAAGCGGGCGCCAGGTCGCATTTGCAACTAGAGTTAGCCACCTGATGTTTGTGGAGGCACAGCTGGGGTATCCTGTCTCCGTGCGCACCCTCCTAATGCGCGATCGTGTCGGGCCACGCCAGCCAATAATTAAGGCCACAGCTTTACGGCCTTCTGCAGTCTTATGCTTCCTTCTGGCGCCCTCTTGTGGTGGCTGTTGGTATGACAAGACAACCAGCAATGCTAATGGAGCTTCCCCTGCCTGTTTTCACAGCCTTTTTTTAAAATAGCTTTTATTTAATTAATTTTTTTAAGTAAAAACTGTTTATTTTTTTCTTAATAATAATAATTATATATATATATATATATATATATATATATATATATATATATATATATATATATATATTATAATGTTTGGTTCTAGTCGTCTTTTCTCCTAACTTTATTAGCGCTGGCTCCTAGATTCCAAGCAAATTTGTCAAGCCCTGGGTTAAACAGAACTGTGGGAGAGAGGTTTAGGGTCAGGACACCCTTAGGTAGATGGAAAGGTACCGTATTTCTCGGCGTATACGCGCACTTTTTTGCCCTGAATATTTTCGCATTTTAGCATTTTCGAATTTTCGAATTTTCGAATGTCTGAATTTCCGAATTTTCGCATTTTCGCATTTCCGAATTTTCGAATTTTCAAATTTTCGGATTTTCAAATTTTCGAATTTTGAAGATTCAGAAATTCGAAAATTGGAACATTTGGAAATTTCTAAAATTTGTGATTGAAAAATCTTCGAAATCCGAATTTTCGAAAAAAGCAAAGAAAAGCTTGATGGGTTGAGCACATGGGGAAGTCGTGTGAAGAGATGGAAACTAAGTGGCGGCAATTTTACACATACAGTATGCAGCCATGTGTCTCCCCCCCCCCCCACATACAGTATGCAGCCGCCCATGGCCCATGTGTCTCCCCATACCTAGATGCCGTCTGTCGCCGCCTATTTAATCACCGTGCGGGCAACATTACAGCTTTCATTTGAATAGCGTATAGACACTCCCCCTTGCTCGGGATTGGACGGCCGGGTGATCTGCACTTTGATAGACAGGTCACCCGTCCAATCCCGAGCAAGGGGGAGTGTCTATACGCGGCGCGGCGGGGAACAGACAGCTATTCAAATGAAAGCTGCAATGTTCCCCGCACGGTGATTAATTAGGCGACGGCGGCGGGGGGGGCAGTAATCTCGGTAACGCCGCCAATGTAGTGGGAACGGCGTTGCCGAGAGGGTAAAAGTAATCAGGTAGATTACTAGTTACCCGCAGGAGGCCAATCATTACGTAACAGCGTTTATTTAAACGCCGTTACTTGCAACACTGGGTATTACGCTCTTTCGTCCTAAAGCAAGGCGATTTCCCTTTGAACAGGTGTAAATATAGCTTTGCCTTTTTCACAAGATTTTTAAATTCTTTCTTGGGGATGCGGTGGACGGAAGATGGCATGTAAGCAGTTAATTAAATTTAAATTTAGATTACATTTAATTTTACACTTTTTTTATATATGTTTAATAAACTTTCTGGCATCAGCCGTTTGCCTGCACACTTAGAGTATGTACACTAGATGGCACTCGACGGGAGAGAGGGAGATGTGTCTTGTGCCAGATACACCTTACTCTCCTTCCGTGCTATGAGTTTACTTAAGTTAAAAATCTAGATTAATAAAGTTTCCTTATTTATGATCTATTCTATTTTGGGAAGCCAATAAGTTAAATTTTAACAATGAATAAACTTTTTTACGATGGGCATATTCACCTTATCAAAGATGGCAGGTTTGGATCCACTGCGCTGCCTTTCATAATGAGTGGCAGCTCTATATAATGGTGATTCACTGTCTAAGCCCTACCCCCATTGACAACGTCCTGGTAGTGACGAAACGTGTCTGGGAGGCTACGTCAGTGACGTCAGCACGCTAAGGAGGAGGGCTCCTTCATGCCGGCTGGCATCTGTTGTTTTACCGTACATGCTGTTTTAAGCTTTATTGTTTGTAAGTACATTTCGTTTTTTAAATTTAATTGATATTTTACGGAATTACGCTATATGCGCCTTTCTTTCCAACTGCATCTTTATCATACTCTTAGAGTTTGTTGTCAATAATGTTTTAAATTTGTGGCGCGGCTTTTTTTGTCTTTTATTGCTTTTTGTGTATCGCACGCCAGCTGCTGCCTTTAGAATATCCGTTTAGTAGCGCGTTTTTTGTTTTTTCCTTGTTCAATACTTGATAATAAACGTTGCATTTCTTCCCTATAGAAGGTCTTCGTCAGGAAAGGTTTCAACTGTTGGTGGCACTGTCTGTCCTGTGGATCGCAGTACTGGTGTCCACCAGCGGGTGTCTCCTAACAGTCTGGAGCTGTCATGAAAGGTTTCACCTGTTGGTGGCACTGTTAGATCTTTGGGCCGCAGTACCAATGTCCACCAGCGGGTGTCTCCTGGCAGTATGGAGCCAACATTATCCACCTGATGCATTTACACACTTGCCCCGGTATCTTCCTTGCACCCTGATCCTCTTACCCGGTGTACCTGTGAATCTGATCCTGTTACCTGGTGTACCTGTGAATGTGATCCTGTTACCCTGTGTACCTGTGAACCTGATCCTCTTACCCGGTGTACCTGTGAATCTGATCCTGTTACCCGGTGTACCTGTGAATCTGATCCCGTTACACTGTGTACCTGTGAACCTGATCCTGTTACCCGGTGTACCTGTGAATCTGATCCTGATCCCATCCCTCCTGTTACCCTGCATCTAGGGTGACCACATTTCCAAACTGCCATTCAGGGACACACCCCCTCTCTCACCTTTCCCAAAAAAAGATGCGGGGGGGAAATGTAGTCTCGGGGGTTGATGGGGAATTTGGTGGCGGGTTATTTGTCAGGTAAATGTGCCCATTGCCACCTGATGCAGTGCCGCTTGCCCCCTATAGCCTGCCACCAGATGCAGTGCTGCTGTCACTCCCTCTGCATGAGCCGCGTGCGTAGAAGGAAAGGAGTGGAGTCACTATCTGGAGAATGAAGATCACACCATTCCTTGCTGCTGGGTGCCGGAGAAGGAGGAGGTGCCAAGGTGGGTGGGGACAGCAGTGCTGCACTAGGCGCAGGCCTCGCTCCCGGCCTCACTGTCTGAGAGTAAATTGTCACTGGTTGCAAGATGCCAGGCAGAGCCGGCCCTAGCAACCAGTTCCGGAAATATAGTTATTAGTTAGTAGGGGGTGGCTGTGTCCTCTATTTCATTCCGGGACACTGTATTGTCCCAGAATGAAGGTGCCCGGGACCCGGGACAGACATGTCAATTGCGGGACAGTCCCGGGCACGTGGGCCACCCTACTTGCATCCCTGCCTTGCAGCCTGATCCCGTCCACCTTCTTTCTGTCCTGTCTTGTTCCTTGCCGGCCGGGGCTCCGCTCCTCTCCCCCCTCTCCGGCCGGCGTCTTCATTCTAAGTGTGGGCACACGGCCGTGACAGCTTTCGGCTTCACGGCCGGGCATCCACTGCGCATCCACCGAGCATGCGCGAGCGGCGCTGCGCCATCTGATTGGACAGGAAATCGCCTGGGACCTGTCACGTGTCCCAGGCGATCGCCTACAGGGAGGGGCTGCCTAAAGGCAATTAGACTATTCGCCTTAGCAGCCCCTCGGCGGAAGTGGGACAGCCCCTTGGGTGGAACTCCGCTTTAATTATTCACTTTATGTACGTTTGGTGTCGCAGTTCACACGGTCCTGGTCACACTTGTTCATGACAGTCTTACTCCTTACAACCCCCATCAGCGGGGTGCATCGCTAAATCTTTTTTGGTTGCCATGCCAACGATGGTGTACCATTTTTTTTTATGTAAGAAGGGTCCCTTACCTTTTTTTTACCTTCATGGATTCATAATTTCGGAAATTCGAAAATTCGGAAATTCAAAATTAGAAAAATTCGGAAATCCGAAAATTCGCAAATGTAAAAATTCGGGAATTTTGGAATTAACTAATTTGTCAAAATTCATTAAAAAAACTAATTCGGAACTAAACGGAGTGCACATGTCTATCCCTTACCTTTTTTTACCTTTATGGTTTCTAGGTCACTTACAACTTTGGCCCAGATTCTCGTATCTGGGCGTAAAACTGTGCGGGCGTAACGTATCTGCTTTACGTTACGCCCGCCGCAAGTTTTACAGGCAAGTGCTTTATTCACAAAGAACTTGCCTGTAAAGTTGCGGCGGCGTAGCGTAAATCCCCCGACGCAAGCCCGCCTAATTCAAATGAGCCGGGTAGGGGGCGTGGAGCATTTAAATTAGGCGCGTTCCCACGCCGAACCTAATGCGCATGCGCCGTCCCTAAAATTTCCTGACGTGCATTGCGCTAAATGACGTCCCAAGGACGTCATTGGTTTCGACGTGAACGTAAATGGCGTCCAGCACCATTCACGGACGACTTACGCAAACGACCTCAATTTTAAAATTTTGACGCGGGAATGACGGCCATACTTAACATTGGTTGCCCCTCATATAGCAGGGGCAACTTTACGCGTCACAAATCTAACGTAAACGTCGTAACTTCACTGCGTCGACCGCGCGTACGTTCGGGAATTCGCGTATTTTGCTAATTTGCATACACGACGGGGAAAACGACGGAGGCGACACCTAGCGGCGAAAAAAAAATATTGCATTTAAGACCCGACAGCGTAAGAGCCTTACGCCTGTCGGATCTCATGGATATCTATGCGTAACAGATTCTAAGAATCAGACGCATAGATACGCCGGCCCAGATTAGGATTTACGACGGCGTACATTGCGTTGCGCCGTCGTAAGCCCTTTGAGAATCTGGGCCTATATTCCTACAAACGTCTATATGTTTGATGTTGACATGGGGGGGGGGATTAAAAACAGATTTGTTACCTACATTGGAGTGCGAGCCAGCTGGGACTAGCGCAGCCCTTTCCGCAGGCTTAGACAGGAAATGCTTTTTAATATTTCAACTCCTAACAAACTTTAGAAGATTAACATATGCGTGAAATTTGCTGAAATTACGTACTGGAGCGAATTTAAGGCAAAAGGATCATCACGTAATCCAAGCAAACAGTTTTCATATAGTGTTAATGTATATTTTATTTTCACGCGCTGCACTTCTTTTTATAAAACTGTTTACTTGGATTATGTGACGATCTCTTTGTGCTAGCTGCATCCGTTTTTTTTAGGAATTGGGATTATTTTGCGCTGATTGATTTATCTTATTTACCTTTTTGCCATCTTTCACCCTACCTTGGAATCGTTCCAATATTTAGAGAACCGAGAGGTTAAATTTGATGAGTTTTTTTTTCAGAAACTGTCACTTCTAATAATTGTAATGATTTATCTTCCTTGTTTAACCACTTGCTTACTGGGCACATATACCCCCTTCCTGCCCAGGTGAAAATTCAGCTTTCGGCACTGTCACGCTTTGAATGAAAATTGCGCGGTCGTGCGACGTGGCTCCCCAACAAAATTGATGTCCTTTTTCCCCCACAAATAGAGCTTTCTTTCTTCTTTATTAATAAAAATGCAATAAAACTATCCCCTATTTTGTAGACATTATGGCCCAGATTCACGTAGGGCGGCGTAACTTTAAGCGGGCGTAGCGTATCGTATTTACGCTACACCGACGCAACTTAGAGAGGCATCGATTACTGTATAAATATGACTAGCAGGGAAGGGGTTAACACTAGGGGGCATTCAAGGGGTTAATGTGTTCCCTAGGGAGTGATTCTTACTATGGGTGGAGGGGACTCGCGACCCATGGCTAGGCTTCTTAAAGGGGACGTACCTGTCCATGTGCCCAGCCGTGCCATTCTGCCAACGTATTTAGTCGTGCTGCGGTCCTTAAGCGGTTAACCATTTACTCAGAACTTCCAGTATTACCCATATATATCTACCTTCATAGGATCAGTGAGGCCATAGGTCCTGCAGGCATTATTCTATTTTTGTCTTGGTGAACTATGGAATTTTACTATGATCTATCATGGAATAATTTTGTTACTATTTTTACTCATTGTACACTCTATGACATATTAATGTATGTGCAGTCAACTTTTTATGCTTGTTTGCATTGTAATATGACTCATTGTAAACTCTATGACATATTGATATCTGTGCAATCAACTTTTTATGCTTGTTTACATTGTTATACTGTGATAGTTCAAACATGAATCAACTAGCATCCATAAACATTGTGCTATTGTTAGATTGAAATCACTTAAAACGAATGGGTTACCCTATACGTAATACATTTCAATGAGTCCCAGTGAAAAGAAGGTTGAAAAAATTTAGAAAATCAATGTCTTATTTTCAAAAGAAGGACGCATCAGATGGTGGTTAGGTGGCTGCAAATACACTGCTCTCCTTCAAATAAAACGGTGACATCAAACCAAAGGAAACCATAGAACAGTGAAACGATAGAAAATAAATCCTTCACCTTCCAAACAAACTGCCTCTTACCGAAAGGGAAGATCCCAACCAGAGATCTTCTGTTGGCGTGTGGCTTTCTACCCTGCCTAGGCGTCTATGCAGCAGGATATCCGATGTCCGATGAATCTCCCACCACTCACGGATGATCAATAGTGATTATAGCCAAGGTGAGGAAGGAAAGAAGGCTGACATAGCGTAATCCAGTAAAACAATTTTAATGTAAAAAATATTTAAAATCGCACTTACAATAAGTAGATAAAAATTTGCATGTGAAAATATGTAGCCGGCCGGCTAACACAGCCCGTTCACTCCGGGACACTGTATGTAGTGATGACGTCAGCACGCCGCTACCCTACGCCGTTTCGTCACAATTGACTTCGTCCTGGGGCTACAGTATGTTTACCTATTTATGCTCTTGCATACACGTGCTTCATTTAAAGTCCCGCCCCCTTTGCTCCTTTCCTCGAATGATCAGGGATTTAAAAACACATGGCCTTACCATTTCATGTTTTTTATTTAAAGTCCCCTGGGATGGAAATACTTGGCCTTACCAGGCCTTGGATTCCTCAAAGTCCCATACAAACCCCCTCAATTTATTAAAACAGATTGGTAATATGGGGACTCTCCTATTGGTCAAATAAAGTGGCCATAGGGTTTGCCAGGGGAGTCCAATTTAAAGGCAGACCCTGAGGGGCGCTATTTATTCTTGAGGGGAAAATTGAATGAATCCGAGTACTCCCTGGCAAACATATATGGCCCCAATAAAAATCCCATTAAATATTTAACTGGGGTTATAGCAGAGTTTATGGAGTTTAAGAAAGGGAGCGCTATTATGGCAGGGGATTACAAATTTTGTGTAGAGCCAAAGATCGACCGTACGACCCCGTGTACAGGAGATTGGAATAGCACAAAGGAAGAAATTAAAAAAGAAAATGTACCAACACCAACTACAAGATGTATGGAGATTACAACATCCAAATGCACGTGATTATACATTCTACTCCCCTGTACACGTAACGTATTCAAGAATCAATTATTTATTGGTTGAGCATAGGTTGTTGGAGGCAGTAGTCGCTACAAAAATTGAAATTACAACCTTCTCAGATCATGCTCCTGTGATACTGAAAATAAAGATAGGAGGGGTTCAAAACAGGGCCCATATTTGAAGATTAAACAAGGAGCTGCTACAAGATAAAGCTGTAGAGCAGGGATATGCAATTAGCATATCCAGCTGTTGCAAAACTACAAGTTCCATCATGCCTCTGCCTCTGGGTGTCATGCTTGTGGCTGTCAGAGTTTTGCTATGCCTGATGGGACTTGTAGTTCTGCAACAGCTGGAGGTCCACTAATTGCATATCCCTGCTGTAGAAGATAGGATAAAGGAAGAACTTGAACAGTAATGATACAGAGGAAGTAACGGAAGCCACAGTATGGGAGGCCCATAAGGCCTATATAAGAGGTATCCTGATTGCGATTGGATCGGAAAAAATAAAAAGACTAGGGAGAAAAATAAATAAAACTATCTAAAGAAATCCTTGAGCTGGAACAACAATATAAGAAAACAGGAGAAAGGGAACTGATATTGGCGATTACAATAAAAAGGGAGGAGATGAAAGAATTAGTTGAACAGGAATCCCAAACGGCCTATAACAGAATAAAGAAAGAGAGGCAGCTCCGGGGCAATAGGACCGGGAAATACTTGGCCAAATTACTAAAAAATAAAATAACGGTAAATTATTTAGAAAAAATTCAAACTTGTACAGGGTCAATGGTATATACTACAGCAGAAATAGCTGGGACCTCTCAAGATTATTATGGGAAACTTTATTCAATTAACCAAAAAGAGACTCAAGGAACTATAAAAGAAAGGAAAGCAAAAACCAAAGCGTTCCTAGATGAGGTCTCCCTAAACAAAATCCCGGAGGATAAATTTAGTGTCTTAGAAGCCCCTATAACTGAAGAAGAGATAATAAAAATCATAAAAGACACGCCAGGAGGGAAAAGTCTGGGCCCAGATGGGCTGACGACCCTTTATTATAAGAAATTTAAAGATATCTTAGTCCCCAAACTGTGCTCCTACATGAACGGGATAGGGACGCAATTGGAGATGCAGAGGGAGACCCTGGGGGGCCGCTATTACCATTATCCCAAAAGAAGGTAAAGATGCCACACTGTGTTCTAGTTATAGGCCTATCTCACTGCTTAATGCGGATACAAAGTTATTTGCGAAGGTACTCGCAGGGAGACTGAAAATAGTTATGAACAAGCTGGTCCATGCAGACCAGGTTGGGTTTATACCAGGAAGAGAAGGTAGGGCCAATGGTACTAGTATGCTATTGGTCGTAGAGAAAATTAAAGAAAGTAAGGCCCCAGGACTGTTCCTGTCAATTGACGCCTAAAAAACGTTTGACAGGGTAGACTGGGGCTTAATGCAGAGTACATTAGAGGCAATGGGTTTAGGCCCAAGAATGTCCACCTGGATCAGAGCCAGCCTTCAGCGAGGGTGAAGGTAAATGGGACTGTCTCAGGACTTTTTTGAGATGTACAACGGCACAAGACAGGGGTGTCCCCTATCCAGGGCCGCCATCAGGAATTATGGGGCCCCTTACATAGCTTCAGTCATGGGCCCCCTGGAGCAGAGAACCGGGGGGGGGGGTGCTGCCATCTGAAATTGAGAAGTGGGAAGGGGGGGCTGCCGCAAATTGAGTAGCGGAGGGGGGCCCTTTACAATTTTTTTTTTTTTTAATAAAAAAAAATAAAAAAAATATATAAAATAAATAAATAAACATTTATAAAAAAAAAGGGGGGGGGCTTGCCATCCAGGGCCCTGGGGACCTCTGGGCCCTTTAAAAAAAAATAAAATAAAAATATATTAAAAAAAATATTTTTTTTTTTATAAAAGAGGGGAGTTGTCATCTGGGGCCATGTGGGCCTCCGGGCCCCTGGGGACCTCCGGACCCCTAAAAAAAAATTTTTTTTTTAAAGGGGGTTGCCATCCGGGCCCCTGCTGGCCCGGGGCCCGCTACAACAGGGCCAGTTGTACTGGCTTATCAGCGGCCCTGCCCCTATCCCCCTACTGTTTTTCCTGGCTCTGGAACCATTGTTGGCGGGGATTAGACCGAATACAGACATTTAGGGGGATTAGGTTGGGTGAAGAGGAACACAAATTAGCGGCGTATGCCGATGACATCTTATTTTATATAACAAATCCCAGGATAACCCTCCCAAACCTAATGAAATCCCTAAGGCCCCTTTCACATTGAGGCGTTTTTCATGCGGTACAGCGCTAAAAATAGCGCTGCTATACCACATGAAAAATCATGCCCTGTAGTGTTCAATGTGAAAGCCTGAAGGCTTTCACATTGAAGCGGTGCGCTAGCAGGAGCGCTCCAAAAGTCCTGCTAGCCGCATCTTTACCGCGGTATAGGAGCGGTGTGTTCACCGCTCCTATACTGCACCTTCCCATTGAAATCAATGGGAAAGCGCGGTAATACCGCGGTAATACCCACCCTTTTTCGGCCGCTAGCGGGGGTTAAAACCTCACCGCTAGCGCCCGAATATCGCGGTAAATACGATGGTATAGCCGCGCTACAAATAGCGCGGCTATACCGTCACCGCGGCTCCACGCCTCAATGTTAAAGCAGCCTAAAACTGTATTGAGAGATATCAAATTTCAAAATGAAACCGACTAAATCAGAAACTTTAAATATAAATAAAAACATACGGGAAGAGCTGTCAAATCAAAAAGACTTTCCTTTCATTTGGGGGTAAAAAATAGTTAAAATACCTACGGTAGGGTGACCAGACATCCCCGGGTTTGTCTCCGGTTCGGATTTGAACAGGGGCAATTTCAAAGACAGTCAGTGCAGAATTAGAGCCCTTTCACACTGGAAACACCTATAGCGGAGCGTTAAAATAGCGGTAAAACACCGCTATTTTACTGTGTTTTTACTGCGATTTTACCACGTTTTTACAGCGTTTTCAATTCATTTTAATGGAAGGGCCGTTTTGGAGCGTTTTATGAGCATTTTAATAGCGCTATTTTTACCGCGAAAACGCGGCAAAAACACACCAGTGTGAAAGGGCTCTTAAAGAAAAAAAATCAGAATTACACCCCCCCCCCCCCCCCATTATTGCCGCTCCTACTAGCTTAGGGATTTTTTTCATTGTCTGTGCTCCTTTCTGATGATCATGTGCTGGTCGGAGCGGAGGGAATATTTCTTCAATTTCGGGTGCCCATTCAGCTCCACACGCATGTTCTTCTGCCTTGGCTCAAGTCACGGTCAGCCGCCTGCCTGCTTATCTCCTTGTCTTCCCTGGTGGAGTGATCTTCCTCCGCTCCCCACCCAGTAGTAGCCAGGGCCCGGAGAGTAAGACTTGAGAGGCTGTGAGGCGGCCGGCGGCGGCGACGGGCAGAGTCGCTGATTTCCACCATTACTAGTAAAAAAAAAAAATATATGTCCCCGGATTTCATTTAAAAAATCTGGTCACCTTAACCAAGGAGTCAAAATAACAACATCAAAGGAGACATTGTAGCAACAAAATGTTCTCCCGCTACTGAACGATATTAAATTAGAACTCAACAAAATTGCACCAAGTAATTTATTATGGATGGGAAGAATCAATGGGCCAGATTCTGGTAGAAGTGCGGCGGCGTAACGTATCATAGATACGTTACACCGCCGCAAGTTTTCATCGCAAGTGCCTGATTCACAAAGCACTTGCGATGAAAACTACGACGGCGGCCTCCGGCGCAAGGCGGGCCAATTCAAATGGGCGTGTGCCATTTAAATTAGGCGCGCTCCCGCGCCGGACCTACTGCGCATGCTCCGTTTCTTAACTCCCGCCGTGCTTTGCGCGCCGTGACGTCATTTTTTCGAACGGCGACGCGCGTAGCGTAATTCCGTATTCCCAGACGGCTTACGCAAACGACGTTATTTTTTAAATTTCGACGCGGGAACGATGGCCATACTTTAGACAGCAATACTTTTGCTGACTAAAGTTAGGGCACCAAAAACGACGACTAACTTTGCGACGGGAAACTAGACTAGCGGCGACGTAGCGAACGCGAAAATCCGTTGTGGATCCGCCGTAACTCCTAATTTGCATACCCGACGCTGGTTTACGACGCAAACTCCCCCCAGCGGCGGCCGCGGTACTGCATCCTAAGATCCGACAGTGTAAAACAATTAGACCTGTCGGATCTTAGGGATATCTATACGTAACTGATTCTATGAATCAGTCGCATAGATAGAAACAGAGATACAACGGCGTATCAGGAGATATGCCGTCGTATCTCTTTGGTGAATCTGGCCCAATATCTTTAAAATGGTAGTCTTACCGAAGATTATGTATAAAATGCAAATGCTCCCAAACTCTCTCCCACAGGTATACTTTAAAACGCTACAAACCCTGCTTTTAAGGTTTATTTGGAGAAGAAAGAAGTCACGTATTAGTTATACGCTGCTGACAAAGGAAAGGGGCCAAGGAGGCCTAGGGGCACCTGACCTCAAAAATTACTATAATGCTATAGTACTCTCATGGGTGATAGAATGGGTAAAAAAACAATAATGAAAAAAAAATGGGTTAAAATGGAAAGCACTATTAGTAAAGTCCCATTGGGCAAAATAATATGGTGATTTGGGACCTGATACACAAAAAGGGAAATTGGTTATATAATTCCCCCTTGACACCACTAAAAGATACAAAATACTTCACACCAGGGATCGCGACATTGTTTGGTAACTGGATTATACAAGAAAATGCTCAATTACACGATGTCATGGAAAATGGTAAAATTTACACTTATCAGGATTTAAAACGCAAAAGAGAATTAATGGCGATTGATAAGTGGCGGTATTTCCAACTGAAACATTTGATAGAGACCTTGCCCCGGCCAATTAGAACCACAGAGAACCTACTTCCCCTGGAGCAACTATGTACAGCCACAGGAAAGAAGCGGCTGATCTCCAAGGCCCCTTTCACACTGGGGCAAGAGGTGCGGCGGGCGGTAAAGCGCCGCTGTTTTTAGCAGCGCTATACCGTCGGAGTTGCGGCGGTATTCGGCCGCTAGCAGTGTGGTTTTACCCGGAAAAGGATTAATACAGCCCGCAATGCGCCTCTGCAGAGGTATAGCCGTGGTTTCCCATTGCTTTCAATGGTTAAGGAGCAGTGGAGGAGCGGTAAACACACCGCTCCAAAGATGCGGCTAACAGGACTTTTGGAGCGGTCCTGCGGGCGCACCGCTCCAGTGTCAAAGACCTCAGGCTTTGACACTGAAGAAAAAGCAGCCGCTGTTTCAGGTCGGTTTTCAGGCGCAATTTTTAGTGCAATAGCGCCTGCAAACCGCCCCAGTGTGAAAGGGGTCTAAGACATACAAAATACTGATGGGTATGAAAAGGGCAGGAAATACCACCATTGTATCAGTAAATGGAAAAAAGAATTGGGATCAGGGGTGAATGAACCAGAGATGAGGCAAATACTGAGGAGGGCACATACTACAGTAGATTGCAATATGACAGAATTTAACTATAAGGCCTCGTACACACGATAGGTTAACCAGAGGACAACGGTCTGAAGGACCATTTTCATCGGTCAAAACCGATCGTGTGTAGGCCCCATAGGTTATTTAACCATAGGTTAAAAAAAAGTCAACTTGCTTTAAAATTAACCTATGGATTCCTAACCGATATGTCAAAACCGATCATTAGTAGGCACGACTATCGGTTAAAAATCCATGCATGCTCAGAATCAAGTCGACGCATGCATTGAACTTCGTTTTTTCAGCAAGTCGTTGTGTTTTACGTCACCGCGTTCTGACACGATCGGTTATTTAACCTATGGTGTTTAGGCGTGACGGACCATCAGTCAGCTTCATCGGTTAACCTATGACAACGGTCCTTCAGACCGATGTCCTCTGGTTAACCTATCGTGTGTACGGGGCTTAAGTGTGTGGCTCGCTGGTATATAACTCCAGATAAGGCACATAAATGTCAAAGGGAGATATCACAGCTATGTTGGCGTGGGTGTAAGGAGATAGGAACCATGACTCATATATGGTGGACCTGTCCCCAAATCCAAAAATACTGGGGAGAGGTAAGACGAGCGATTAAGGAAATAACCAGCTTAGAAATCCCAGATGACCCGTAGGGATGTCTGTTCCACGGGGTGAAAGTACCAACTAAGATATTTATGAGTTCATTAGTCTCCCAGCTACTAAATGCCGCTAAAAGTTTAATACCGAGACAGTGGCATGATCCAGAGAGGCCCACAATGAAGAGTTGGTGCAATAGAGTAAATTAAATAACTTGGAGTATTTACGGTTCAGCGGCGGGGAGGGAATGGAGGGTTTTGAAGTGAAGTGGAGAGACTGGATAAAATATAAGTATTCAACAAGATTCGCTGAACTTCTAGCAATATAAATCTGAGGGAGAAGAAAAGGAGATACATTAGAGCGGTGATAGAGAAAGCAAAAAAAAAAAGAGGAAAATTAAGCATCATAGAGGTGGGGGGAGGGGTCTTAGGCGGGGGTGAGGGCTGGGCCGCTATCAGGAATTATGGGGCCCCTTACACAGCTTCAGGCATAGTCCCATCATAGTCCCATTATGCTCCGGGTGGTGACAACATAAGGGGGCGGGGTCACCCGGTGATATCCTCCCCCTTATATCGTCACCACCCGGAGCATGATGGGACTGTGACGTCATAAGAGACCTATATAAATCGGTGTGCACCGCCCACCCTGCATTACAGCGGGAGGAAGTGACATGTCAACATCGAAGAAAACAAGTGGGAAGAAGACGACAGAAGACCGGGCCCCCGCTAGTAAAAGAGCTGCAAGAAGATAGCGGAGAAGCCCGGCGGAAGGAAGAAGGCACCTGAGAGCAGAAGAGGCCCTTGTCCCCATCAACATGGGGACATGGTGCTTTGGGGTGGGGGGGCCGCAGGGCGCCCCCCTGCCCCAAAGCACCCATCCCCCATGTTGAGGGCATGCGGCCTGGTATGGTTCAGAAGAGGGGGGGCACTCGCTCATCCTCACCCCCTTTCCTGACCGACCAGGCTGCGTGCTCGGATAAGGGTCTGGTATGGATTTTGGGGGGACCCCCACACCGTTTTTTTCAGCGTAGGGGTTCCCCTTAAAAGCCATAGCAGACCCAAGTGTCTGGTATGCTCTTGGAGGGGAACCCAATGTGTTTTTAATTTAAATTTAAAATTTAATTTAAAATTTGGCGTGGAGTTCCCCCTCAAGATTCATACCATACACGGTGCCTGGTATTGGCAGGGATCCAAGTTGGATCCCTGTTCAATATCGTGCCGGGGCTAAACGCAGCTAATTGCACTGTACAAATGCAGCTGATCGCTGTGCCTGGAGTCTTGAATTTCAGCAGAAAATTAACATACTTTTAACTGCAGCAGAAGAGCCGTCCGTGTGAAAGGGACCTTATACTTGGGGTCATACGTTCTTTCTGGATCTAATGATTACTACTGTTTGACTCACTGTGATCTTTTTTTTCTTTGGTTGTCAGAGGTGTCGAGTGGCTTGCAAGGTCAGGGCAACCTTTGGGGACCAACGTCTTCCAGCGGCCCTTGCAGGAGCGGAGCTACATACACATTCAGGTTCCGATCTTGTGCAGATATGTAAACATATATAGACACACCTAATAGAAACCCTGGATGACCCCCCAATCACATAATCACGTGCCAGAGGATCTGGCTGGTGAAGTGCACAGTCCTGTTTTTCACCATTAAAAGGAATCTGCAGGCTGGTCATACCATTCCACTGAGAAGAGGGGGGGGGGGCTAATTCGAGGGACACACTAATTGGGAATCACCTGCAGAAGACATGGATGTAACGGTTGATGGGTGTAGTCATTATTAGACACCCTTATATTCATTACAAAATGGTGCAGCCTTTAGATATATAAGCCCATGTACTGGCTTAGCGTGTTCAGTCTGTTGATCAAAGCCTGGAAATGAGTCGTCCTAGCTGGAAGTTCTTGTTGCCGTTATCTTTCATGGTAGTTGTGGCCACCATGATTGGAGGACTTTGTGATGCCATGCCGGTTGATTTAAACAAGCAAGACCTCCAAGTTTCGGTAAGCAGTTGGGGAACAAATCTTAAAGGGAACTATAGTTTATTTATACTGGCGAGACTGTAGAGCAGGGGTCTCCAAACTGCGGCCTGAGGGCCAGATGTGGCCCTTTGCTTTGCTATCCCACTGATATGAGGCACTACTTCTCCCACTGACACCAACAATGGGGCACAATATCATCCACCAATACCTATGATGGGATACTATTCCTCCTACTAATAGGGGGAATATTCCTCCTCCTATTGACCACCAACCTTGAGGCCATATTTGTTCTCACTGATGCCGGGCCCGTGACATTTTCTTCTCCTGCTGGCCTGAATCTGGCCCTCCTAAAGTCTGAAGGGCAATAAAGTGGCCCTGTGTTTGAAAAGTTTGAAGACCCCTGCTGTAGAGTATGAAAATTAAATTGCAAACAAGACATCATATCATTCCAATTTATAATGGGCACAGAGGAAAATGCCTCTTAAAATGGCTGCAGACCTAAAAGATCGTTTCTCAACCAGGGACCCCCGGCACCCTGGAAGCCCTTTGGGTTCTCCCAGGGTGCCTTGAGCACAAGAGAAGGCTGTTTGCCCTGGATCAGAGAAAGAGGAGAGGACTCTATGATCAGAGATAGAGGAGAGGACTCTATGATCAGAGATAGAGGAGAGGACTCTATGATCAGAGATAGAGGAGAGGACTCTATGATCAGAGATAGAGGAGAGGACTCTATGATCAGAGAAAGAGGAGAGGACTCGATGATCAGAGATAGAGGAGAGGACTCTATAATCAGAGATAGAGGAGGTGACTCTATGATCCAGGGGGGGGGGGGGGGTTTGATGGGGAAACTCTGATGTGATGGTGGACCTCTGATGTATAGGGATAGACTTTGATGTGATGGGGGGGGGGGGGGGGGAGTATGATGTGTAGGAGGACCTCTGACATGTTTGGCATGCCATATTATTGTGAGGATAAATATTTGTTGGATTTATATTATATAATTTTTTGGAATCAAGAGACTCTTCAGTCGCTTTTCAATCTCCTGAGCCAACTTTCCATACCATGCAGCCAAACTGACCCATTGCGCCACTCTTATCCAGTCCTCCTCAACACATTTTTACCTTTAAAATGACATTAAAGCCTATTCTTTTTTTTTAAATAACAAACATGTTATACCTACCTGCTCTGTGCAGTGGTTTTTACACAGAGCAACACGATCCTCCTCTTTTCAGGTCCCCCACCGGCGCTCCTGGCTCCTCCTCTTCACCCAGCTCCTCCAATAGCAAGCCGCTTGCCCTTGCTATCTGTGCTCGCTCCCAAGCCCGGTTCTATACGTCCATGCTTGGCTCTCATGCACAACATTTGACCACACCCACTATTTGATGCGGTTTGGAGGGTGTGTGTAAGGGATGGGGGTGGGGGGTCGTGAGTGAGATCCTGTCAGGGGCGTCAGGAGGGCGGGGCTTGGGGGGCCGTAGCCCTGAATGGGTCCCCGAAAAGCCCAAAGTCTATGGAATGCTGCATTCCACTGTTAGCGCCGGGACCGATGTGATCGCGAGTGCGGTCGAAAGTGGCCGAGTGCGGCCGAAATAGAGTGACCACGTGTCCCGGTCTACCCGGGATCGTCCCGTAATGTACATATTTGTCCCTGGTCCCGGACACCTTCATTGCGGGACAATACAGTGTCCCGCAATAGAAACTGACAGTCTGGGAACAGGGGAGGACCGAGCCGCCATAGTTCTGGCTCTGGCTCTGCTTCCACCTGATCACTGGTTGCTATAGCCGCTTGGCGTCTGGCAACCAGTGACGTCACTGCCTACGTTGAAAGCAGAGGAGGATTTCACTTCTTCCTCCTCCTCTGCGCTAGCGCTGCTGGGGAGTCACTGCTGGTTCTGTCACCTCCGCTCCAGTCACTGGCTTGCTGCTTCTGTGAGGTGTTTCTGTTCCCACAGCTGTGAGGCATCTCTCCCTCTCACTTCCTCCCCCCTCCTGCCCTCTTCACACTAAGGCTGCATTCACACCTAAGCGACAAAACGCCCGACGCGGGACGCTTCTGTCGCTAGAGGGGAGAATTCCCATTGCCGTCTATGGAGATGGTTCACATCTCATAGACGCGCAACGCCTGTCGCCTGAAAAAAAGTCCCGGACCCTTTTTTTCACGCGACAGGCGCGTTTTCCCATAGACAGCAATGGGAATACTTTAGAAAAAAAAAAAAAGATACATTTGTAATCGCGGCAAATCTGCCGCTACACGCGTACGCGGCTGTCGCTTAGGTGTGAATGCAGCCTAACACACGGACTGAAGCCCCCTTCTCCTTGGCTCGGATGTCAGGAGGGAAGGAGGGGGAGGAGAATGGACACTCAGGAGGACGGGACATGCTGATCTGAGGTTAGTACACAAAATCTTAATGCTTGGCACTAGCAGGAGAAGGAGACACAGAGACAGGGGGGAAGTTGTCAAAAAATAATACTTGCAGTGATTTTGGGAGATAAGAGCATGCTGTATGTGATAGGGGGGCACACTTTGGGAGGGGAGATAAATTGTTTTTTATTCACCCCCCCCTTCCAGAACAATTTCTCTCCCCTCCCAAAGTGTGCCCCCCCCTAGCACATACAGCATGCTCTTATCCCCAAAATCACTGCCAGTATTCTTTGACAACTTGCCCCCTTCCCCATCTTCAAAGACAAGCTCTCTGCTATTGAGGGGGGAAACTTTGCTAGACATTCAGGGCAATTTCTCCAGGTGCCAGTGCCCCCCTGTCAGGCAAGTTAGTGAAGCCAAGTGCCTGACCTTTTTTCAGCAATGGGCTCCAAGACTCAGGACTGGTTCACACCACAAATCACATAGGAACACGCTCTGCGTTCCTTTGCGATTCACGTGCCTTCCAGATTCTGTGCGATTTCAGCCCTTTCATTTGAATGGGCTGAAACCCATCGGTCTGCACCAAGAGCTGTGCATGCGCTACTTTACAAAATGCACAGCAACTGGATCGCATGGTACTGCTGATCATACAAACACACCTCTGCCGGGTTAGCCCCCCCTTATTAGAAATTTTGACTTTTTTTTATGCAATTTGTTAGATCTTTGTTAGATCAGGTTAGATCAATCATTGTTTGCGTTAGATCTCACACAGAAGAAGCAATATTAACAGTTATTTGCTGGGGGGGCTAACCCGTCGTCAGCCCCCCCTATCAAATTTTCTGGCCAAAAATCATTCAGGCTAATAGATATTCGTTAGATCCGGTAAGATCAAGTGGTTTTAACGTTAGATCTCACATAATTAGAGACTTATTAAGTGATTAATGAGGGGGGGCTGGCCCCCCCTTATCAATTTTTTGGGCCAAAAATCATTCCGGCTAATAGATATTCGTTAGATCCGGTAAGATCAAGTGGTTTAACGTTAGATCTCACATCGTTTCCGAGATATTCCACATATAAAAATAGATTTTAGGTGGTACATATGCATGGACATATGGACGGGTTGGCCCCCCCTTATCAAATTTTCTGGCCGAAAATGATTCAGGCTAATAGATATTCGTTAGATCCGGTAAGATCAAGTGGTTTTAACGTTAGATCTCACATCATTTCAGAGATATTCCACATACAAATACAGATATTGGGTGTATACAAGGACTAATGAGGGGGGGCTGGCCCCCCCTTCTCAATATTTTTGACCAAAAATCATTCAGGCTAATAGATATTCGTTAGATCCGGTAAGATCAAGTGATTTTAACGTTAGATCTCACATAATTAGAGACTTATTAAGTGATTAATGAGGGGGGGCTGGCCCCCCCTCATCAATTTTTTGTGGCAAAAATCATTCAGGCTAATAGATATTCGTTAGATCCGGTAAGATCAAGTGGTTTTAACGTTAGATCTCACATCATTTCAGAGATATTCCACATAGAAATAGGGATATTAGGTGGTACAGAAGGTACATATATCTACAACTGTCTCTGGAGGGTCTCTGGAACCATCTTTGGATGGTTCTCTAGCGAATGCCTGTAGTCTCTCCTCACACCTCTGTTCCTGCCTCATGGTGATCTCTCCTCAGACCAACAAGCTTAAAGCGGTGGTTCTGCTGGGAATCGTTTTTTTTTTTTAACACTACTCTGCTGCTATTCAAATAAACAGTTCTTGACTTACTATTGCCGATCTTTTAGCCGCCACGATCGCTGTTTTGTAGTAAAGGATATTTTATAAAAACTAGTGATGGACATTGCCATCTTCATTGAGGGCACCTTGAAGCCCTCCTGCATTTCTTCCGGGATTCGGTGAATGCTGATGTCCCAGCATTCACCGCGAAATCCCGCGCATGCGCAGTGTTGACGGCGAGTCACGCCGTCAACACTGCACAGTTGCCATCACAACGGCGGGCAGTGTCCTGAAAAGGACACGCCCCGCTGTGATGTAACACTAGTCCAGGGCTGTAATGGCGATCCTTTGTTTACTATGGCGAATATGTATCCGCCCTCATCACATGACGCGCTTCCCGCGTCACATGACAGCACAGCTAGCGCGAGACTACACGCGCAGAGTTTGGTTGCTGTGATCTGATTGGCCTACACGTCACTGCAACAGAACATAGCAAACAGCGCCCACAATGCACAGCGCCGTCGGGGAAAGTAGCGAAACGCCCACTCCCCGCTGGGATAGAAACCAGGAAGCACATCTAAATACAGGTAACGGACCATTAACAAAAAAATTGGACAACGCTATGATGCTTACATTTGATGTAGGTTAAGGATGCTGGAAGGTTGATTTGGAGGGTGAACCTCCGCTTTAAGTCTTTAGCTAGCCCCCCTTCTTGCAGAGCAAAAGTAGTAGCTCCGCCCCCCGTAGAAATCAATGGTGCCATTTTGTGATGAGACTTCAAGTCCCGTGGTCCTCTGCTGCCGCTTGATTGGCTCCCTCACCCTGCCAATAGGGACACAGAGAAGAGAGCATAGTGGGCGGGATGCCGGTGAATGAGCGCCGCTCGTCACTCAAGGAAGAGGAGAGGGAGGGGGAGAAATCCCTCACAGGGACTGACAGTGAGTGAGTGCCTGTGTCTATTCAGTCCGACGGTTGCTGGCGGTAGGTGCGGGACCATGGGTGACAGAGCAGCCCCCGCTGCACACTCTCCCCACCAAAGAACCTTTGTTCCACCAAAGGAGGTAAAAAAATCTATGACGTGTTACATGCTTTTAATATACACACGGAAGAAAAAAAAAGTTTAGTGTGCACATGAAACCAGACAATTTGCATCTGCATATAACCCTGGCAGAGGAACATCCCACCAATTACTATAGGAGGGGAGGTTGTCCTGCCTCGCTGTTTTCATCTTCAGCAAGGGGTACAGACTGAGATCTAGTCACTGGCTGGGATCTTTGAGAGGCCGTTGGTGTGGACTGTAAATCTGTCTGTGGTGGCACATGAACTGCTTCTGACAGAGGCAACAGATGATTGCGATGCCAAGTCTTCAGCGGGCCTGTGCTTCCCTCTGGCCAGCTTTGATATACTGGGAATCCTGGCAGATGCTTGCAAATGACATAGGGCTGTGACTTCCAGTGGTCAGCCAACTTGTGCTTTTCATGGACACCCAGGTTTCTCAGCAGTACCTTGTCATCCGGCTGTAGGTCCTGCACTCCTACCTTGAGGTCAAAGTCTACTGGCAGCCGGGCCCACCGTCCGAACATCAAACTATAGGGAGAATAACCTGTGGCTTAAAGGGGTTGTAAAGGTTTGTCTTTTATTTTCTAAATAGGCTTCTTTAAGCTAGTGCATTGTTGGTTCACTTACCTTTTCCTTCCATTTCCCTTCTAAATGTTTTTTCTCTTTGTTTGAATTTCTTACTTCCTGTTTCTCCTCAGTAAGCTTTCCACCATCATCCGAGCGGTGAAAAGTAATTTAGAACAGCTTACTGAACACCTTACTGAGGAGGAACAGGAAGTGAGAAATTCAGACAAAGAAAACAAAGAAAAAAAACATTTACAAGGGAAATGGATGGAAAAGGTAAGTGAACTAACAATGCACTGAGGCAAAGTCTTCCTTTGGATAAATCTGAAGCAGGAGTGGCAATAGTCCTCAACTTCAGCCCGCATGCAGAGCCAGTAGAACCGGTCCCTCTCCAGGTTAAAAGTCCTCTTGGGCCTTAGGTGGCCATAGTTGTCGGGTAGGGCAGTTAATACTGTCTCCCTATGTTTTTCAGGTCAGAATAGCTGCAATTTTTCTTCAGAATCATCAGAGGGGCCCCTTCGGTAGATCAACCCTTGGTGCACCAGAAACCGTTCCCACCCTCTGTGTAGCAGACGGGTTTCCTTTGGGGAGTCAGTGAGGAGCAAGTCAGGGCGTTGGCTCTCCAAGGCCTTCAATGCCAAGCTTCAGGGACGGTCCTCCAACTGGTCTTTGACAGCTTCGAGCAGACCCTCATCTCTGACATTGCAATAACATCTGGGGACACCAGTGGCTCACACTCCAACGTCTTCGGCCCTGGATCCTCCTCCACTTTGATGTTCTGCTCCTTGACATAAGGCTCCTACCACTTCAGGTGTCAGGTGGGCCTATTCTTCTGGAGGGTCTCTGGAACAATGGGGCCTTCTTGACAAAGCATCCGCATCTTATTTAAGGCTGAAAATAAACCCTGATAGAGTAGCCAATCATTTGTGACCCGTGGTGTCCAACTTGGTGGTAGTGATGATGTAGGTGAAAGGATTGTTGTCGTTCTTAATCACAAACTCCCTCAGCTTATCCACCACCGCCCACTTCAAGGCCAGGAACTCAAGTTTGTGCATGGGGTAGTTCTTCTCGTTCTGACTCATGTAGGCAACAGGCCGTAGATGGCCATCATGCTCTTGACATAGAACCACCCCTAAACCATCTTGACTGGCGTCAACAGGGCCATCTTTAATATGGTTTGGACCCTGGGCAAACATTTTTTTTGGGCTCCCCCCCAATGTAATTTTGCTCTTCACCCCAACATAGGGTGAAAGTATTCTTTAGTAAGAGGATTGCTTTTGTTTTGCTTACTTTCCTATTTAGGCCTTTTTTTATGGAGGAGTAGCAATGTATTGCTTGCACCAGTAGCAGCAAGAGGGCAGGGAAGCTGACATTGTGCCCATCAAACGCACACAGTGTACGCATAGCAAGGGGCGGGGCCAGAGCATCAGTGGAGCTCAAGGCCCCGCCCACCCATGGCCCACTCCTCGATCAATAAAATACAGCACTAACACTGACTGTTAAACTGTGCGCGCCGCCGCCGCCAATGAAAGTGACAGACTGTCTGGATGTGTGTGGGGATCAAGGCCGATTTGCAGGCAGCACGCGGGCTTAACTAACAGCTCTGCTTTGGGCCTCAAACAGTGAAAGGGCCCTGGGCAGCTTCCCCGTTTGCCCTGTGGTAACGATGGCCCTGGGCGTCAAAGTGCAGCTCGTATGGCTTGGTTGGCTCTGCATAGACCAGGACTGGAGCGGTTGTTAGCTCCCATTCACACCTAGGCGTTTTTACGCCTGTAGTGCTACGCCGCTGCTGCCAGAGGGATGAAAACACATGTCCCTCTATGGAGATGGTTCACATCTCCACGCTGAACGCCGGACGCCTGCTGCCTGAAAAAAGGTCCCGGACCTTTTTTTCAGCCGGCTTTCGGCATTCGGCTAGGAGATGGGAACCATCTACATAGAGGGGGTCAATCTGGGGCACATCTAGGCGGACAATACCGGCGTTTTGTCGCCGCAAATCGCGGTACAAAACGCTGCTATTTGTACCGCGATTTGCGGCGACAAAACGCCGCGAATTTGTCTGCCTAGGTGTGAATGGAGCCTTAGGCTCCACTTCAGCTGCCTAAAACCTCTTCACACTTCGGAGTCCATTGTTACTGGACGGACTCTCTGGGTTTTCTGGATCCTCCAGTTGGTCTGACAGACTTCGCCAGATCAAGGTCAACATTTCAGCAAATCCCTTGACAAATCTTCTGCAATAAGAGCAGAATCCTAGAAATGACCTAAGCTCAGTCACGCTGGTAGGCGTATATCTATTTGTATGTGGAATATCTCTGAAATGATGTGAGATCTAACGTTAAAACCACTTGATCTTACCGGATCTAACGAATATCTATTAGCCGGAATGATTTTTGGCCCAAAAAATTGATAAGGGGGGGCCAGCCCCCCCTCATTAATCACTTAATAAGTCTCTAATTATGTGAGATCTAACGTTAAAATCACTTGATCTTACCGGATCTAACGAATATCTATTAGCCTGAATGATTTTTGGTCAAAAATATTGATAAGGGGGGGCCAGCCCCCCCTCATTAGTCCTTGTATACACCCAATATCTGTATTTGTATGTGGAATATCTCTGAAATGATGTGAGATCTAACGTTAAAACCACTTGATCTTACCGGATCTAACGAATATCTATTAGCCTGAATAATTTTCGGCCAGAAAATTTGATAAGGGGGGGCCAACCCGTCCATATGTCCATGCATATGTACCACCTAAAATCTATTTTTATATGTGGAATATCTCGGAAACGATGTGAGATCTAACGTTAAACCACTTGATCTTACCGGATCTAACGAATATCTATTAGCCGGAATGATTTTTGCCCCAAAAAATTGATGAGGGGGGGCCAGCCCCCCCTCATTAATCACTTAATAAGTCTCTAATTATGTGAGATCTAACGTTAAAATCACTTGATCTTACCGGATCTAACGAATATCTATTAGCCTGAATGATTTTTGGTCAAAAATATTGAGAAGGGGGGGCCAGCCCCCCCTCATTAGTCCTTGTATACACCCAATATCTGTATTTGTATGTGGAATATCTCTGAAATGATGTGAGATCTAACGTTAAAACCACTTGATCTTACCGGATCTAACGAATATCTATTAGCCTGAATAATTTTCGGCCAGAAAATTTGATAAGGGGGGGCCAACCCGTCCATATGTCCATGCATATGTACCACCTAAAATCTATTTTTATATGTGGAATATCTCGGAAACTATGTGGGATCTAACGTTAAAACCACTTGATCTTACCGGATCTAACGAATATCTATTAGCCGGAATGATTTTTGCCCCAAAAAATTGATAAGGGGGGGCCAGCCCCCCCTCATTAATCACTTAATAAGTCTCTAATTATGTGAGATCTAACGTTAAAACCACTTGATCTTACCGGATCTAACCAATATCTATTAGCCTGAATAATTTTCGGCCAGAAAATTTGATAAGGGGGGGCCAACCCGTCCATATGTCCATGCATATGTACCACCTAAAATCTATTTTTATATGTGGAATATCTCGGAAACGATGTGAGATCTAACGTTAAAACCACTTGATCTTACCGGATCTAACGAATATCTATTAGCCTGAATGATTTTTGGCCAGAAAATTTGATAGGGGGGGCTGACGACGGGTTAGCCCCCCCAGCAAATAACTGTTAATATTGCTTCTTCTGTGTGAGATCTAACGCAAACAATGATTGATCTAACCTGATCTAACAAAGATCTAACAAATTGCATAAAAAAAAGTAAAAATTTCTAATAAGGGGGGGCTAACCCGGCAGAGGTTACAAACACTACATTTGCTACCTGCATTTGGGTAGTCATTAACCCCTTAGTACCAGCCACACACAAATATGCGACTTCTCTGTGCCTGGGCCTTGGCACAGAGAGGTCACATATTTAAATGAATTGCGATTAGTAGCGCTGTGCCGAGAGCGCACTCCCTGAGCACCCCCTTCACAGTTACCGGCGTCTAAGTGAAAGCTTGCGATCGCTGCAATCGATCAGGAGTTTTTGAATCCTGTGTGCCAGGAGGTAAAGAGGTTAAGTTGACACCCACAACAGATCGCTATGGGACACAAAACGCAGGATTCCCTCACAGCATTCTGGTATAAACAGACCCTTAGTCCGGATACACAGGACTTCATTTGTATCTCAGAAAGGTCCCACCAAAATCTTGCACATGGGCCCGCTGATTTCATACGCCCCTGCCCCAAAAATCGGCAAAAAATATGTCAAAAATCATCTTTTTGTGTGGGGGGGGGGGGGGGGGGTGTCCCTAAATGGCAGTTTGGAAATGTGGTCACCCTAGGCCGAAAGTGGCTGAGTGCAGCCGAGTGCCATAGCAGGTCCCGCCTTCTGAAGTCTGCAGCGCAAATGCCAGGACCGTGGGACATGTGACGTGACGTCCATCATAGCCTGCAGGCTCCAGAAGGCGGAAATTAAAAAAATGCGGCCGCAGCGCCACATCCCCGCTCCCCGCTCGGGCATGGGTGGCTCTCCTCTCCTCCTCGGCTCGGCTCCTCTCTGACGAGTAAATGACTGACTGCCTGCTGTGACCGCACACCACGGCTGAGGTAGGTCAGTGTGTGTATGTATGTCATTGTCAGTAGGTCAGTGTGTGCAGATCAGGCAGGTCACTGGTCAGTGTATGTAGGTCAGGTAGGTCAGTGTATGTAGGTCAGGTAGGTCAGTGTATGTAGGTCAGGTAGGTCAGTGTATGTAGGTCAGGTAGGTCAGTGTATGTAGGTCAGGTAGGTCAGTGTATGTAGGTCAGGTAGGTCAGTGTATGTAGGTCAGGTAGGTCAGTGTATGTAGGTCAGGTAGGTCAGTGTATGTAGGTCAGTGTATGTAGGTCAGGCAGGTCACTGGTCAGTGTATGTAGGTCAGGTAGGTCAGTGTATGTAGGTCAGTGTATGTAGGTCACTATCGCCAGTGTATGTAGGTCACTATCGCCAGTGTATGTAGGTCAGGGTCAGCTAGGTCAGTGTATGTAGGTCAGTGTATGTAGGTCAGGTAGGTCAGTGTATGTAGGTCAGGTAGGTCAGTGTATGTAGGTCAGGTAGGTCAGTGTATGTAGGTCAGTGTATGTAGGTCAGGTAGGTCAGTGTATGTAGGTCAGGTAGGTCAGTGTATGTAGGTCAGTGTATGTAGGTCAGGTAGGTCAGTGTATGTAGGTCAGGTAGGTCAGTGTATGTAGGTCAGTGTATGTAGATCAGGTAGGTCAGTGTATGTAGATCAGGTAGGTCAGTGTATGTAGATCAGACAGGTCAGTGTATGTAGGTCAGGTAGGTCAGTGTATGTAGGTCAGGTAGGTCAGTGTCAGGCAGGTGAGTTTAGTGGTCAGCATTGATGGGCACGGGTAAGTCACCCCCCCAGTGTCAGTCATGATATACGTTGTGTTTGTTTCTTATGATCTTTTTTTGGTCTTTTTAGGGAATGCTGGGAAAAGGGATTTTCAGACCCACTAAATTCTATATAATTCTGTCACTCAATAATGGAGCTGGGACGGCATTATCTTCCCTGCTGGATAAGATGAAGGATTCTGAGACTGGATCCCAAGCTGGAGAGAAGAAGGACCGCAATGAAGGAGATCCCGTCTGCTGATCCTTCCAGATCCAACTCTGTCCTGTCATCATCTCCATCTCTGCCGTTCTCTACATTTCTTGTCTCACTATCAGGTCTCGTCCTCCCCCCAGCCTGTGACTGGACAGTGCATAGAGAAGCAGCAGACTGATGAGCTCACATCTCAGTCACTTTGCTCTCTTCTCCTATCTGCATGTCCCTTGTTAGCACGTGAACACTGCACACACCTGATTGGCTCCTTGTGCTGCTCCACCCACTCAGAGTCTGTATGTGACTACAGGCAGCTAATATTAAGTCAATTTCTTGTACTTACAAAAAAAAACATTAAATGACTTATTGACGAATACAAAAATGCAATATTTTGTGTTTTTTTTATATATATATCTAGCTGAAGGTTTACAGTGGAACCTCGGATTGTGAGTAACGCGTTTAACAAGCGTTTCGCAATATACGAGCGCTGTATTTTAAAAAAATCGTGACTCGGTTTGCGAGTGTTGTGTGCATCCCTGTAGTGCTGGCTACTTGTGATCATCCTTATCATCCTGATAATCACACAATACAGGTGCTGCGACTCAAACCGCATGAATGACATCAATGAAGATGATCGCATTTAGCTGCTGAATAATTGCATGGCATAAGGAAGGCCGGGTTCACCTATGTGCGGCCGCAGGTTCCCAGCATGGTGTCCGGTGCGTTCCTGTTCACCGGTTCAGGTGCGAATCAGGCCTGAATTTGCACCTGAACCGGACCTAGACACACGCAGGACCCTTTTGGAATGTGGACCGCGGCCGCCCCGGGGACCTGTGTGATCCGGGGCTCCATTCAGAGCCGGTCATGCGAATTGGATGCGGTGAAACCCACATCCATTTCCCATATATGTGAACCCGGCCTAATGGGGGTTTGTGTGCCCTAAGTCAGGGCTCGACAAATCCCGGTCGCCATGGCGACTAGAAATAGGGTCCTAGCGACTTGGCTTGGAAGGGGGGGGGGGCGCCATCTGGTGGTGGCCGTTGGTATTACAAGTTAAGCATTACAAGTTAAACACTTGCCGACCGCCCACCGCCGTTATACGTCGACAAGTTGGCTCGGCTGGGCGAGAGCATGTAGTATGACGTCCTCTCTCCCAGCCGCCACTAGGGGCGCGTGCCCCCCGCTCGCCCCCGACTCCCGTGCGTGTGCCCGGCGGGCGCGATCGCCGCCGGGCACACGCGATCGCTCGGTACAGAGCGGGGACCGGGAGCTGTGTGTGTAAACACACAGCTCCCGGTCCTGTCAGCGGGGGAAACGCTGATCTTCGGTTCATACAATGTATGAACCGAGGATCAGTGTTTCCCCTAGTGAGGCCACCCCCCCCCCCCCCACAGTAAGAACACACCCAGGCATACTTAACCCCTCCCCCCCCCCTAGTGTTAACCCCTTCACTGCCAGTGGCATTTTTATAGTAATCAATGCATTTTTATAGCACTGATCGCTATAAAAATGCCAATGGTCCCAAAAATGTGTCAAAAGTGTCCGAAGTGTCTGCCATAATGTCGCAGTACCGGAAAAAAAAATCGCTGATCGCCGCCATTACTAGTAAAAAAAATATAATAAAAATGACATAAAAATACCCCCTATTTTGTAAACGCTATAACTTTTGCGCAAACCAATCAATAAATGCTTATTGCGATTTTTTTTTTACGAAAAATATGTAGAAGAATACGTATCGTCCTAAACTGAGGAAAAAAAATGTTTTTTTTATATATTTTTGGGGAAATTTATTATAGCAAAATGTAAAAAATATTATTTTTTTTCAAAATTGTCGCTCTATTTTTGTTTATAGCGCAAAAACTAAAAACCGCAGAGGTGATCAAATACCACCAAAAGAAAGCTCTATTTGTGGGAAAAAAAGGACGCCAATTTTGTTTGGGAGCCACGTCGCACGACCGCGCAATTGTCTGTTAAAGCGACGCAGTCCCGAATCGCAAAAAGTACTCTGGTCTTTGGGCAGCAATATGGTCCGGGGGGTAAGTGGTTAAACAGCAATTCTAATGTAATTTTTCACTATTTTTCACTGCCATCTTCTTCCCTCTAATTAGAACCCCCAAACATTTTATATTTTTATCCTAACACCCTAGAGAATAAAATGTCGATCGTTGCTCCACTTTTTGTCACGCCGTATTTGCGCAGCGGTCTTACAATCGCACTTTTTGGGAAAAAATTACACTTTTCTTAATTAAAAAATAAGACAACAGTAAAGTTATCCCCATTTTTTTTAATATTATAAAAGACAATATTACGCCGAGTAAATTGATACCCAACATGTCACGCTTCAAAATTACGTCCGCTCGTGGAATGGCAACAAACTTTTACCCTTTAAAATCTTCATAGGCGACGTTTAAAAAAATCTACAGGTTGCATGTTTTGAGTTACAGAGGAGGTCTAGGGCTAGAATTATTGCTCTCACTCTACCAATCGCGGCGATACCTCACATGTGTGGTTTGAACACCGTTTACATATGCGGGACGCTGCTCACGTATGTGTTCGCTTATGCGCGCAAGCTCCTCGGGACGGGGCGCGTTTTCTGGCTCCTAACTTTTTTAGCTGGCTCCTAGATTCCAAGCAAATTTGTCAAACCCTGCCCTAAGTGATGATTCCTTTTTGCGCCTTATCAGTAGGGATGAGCCGAACACCCCCCCCCCCCCCCCCCCGGTTCAGTTCGCAGCAGAACATGTGAACAGGCAAAAAATGTGTTCAAACACTGTTAAAGTCTATGGGACACGAACATGAAAAATCAAAGTCATAATTTTAAAGGCTAATATGCAAGTTTTTGTCATAAAAAGTGTTTGTGGACCCGGGTCCTGCCCCAGGGGACATGTATCAATGCAAAAAAAAAAGTTTTAAAAACTGAAGTTTTTTCAGCAGCAGTGATTTTAATGATGCTTAACCACTTAAGACCCGGACCAAAATGCAGGTAAAGGACCCGGCCAGTTTTTGCCATTCGGCACTGCGTCGTTTAAACAGACAATTGCGCGGTCGTGCAATGTGGCTCCCAAACAAAATTGGCGTCCTTTTTTTCCCCACAAATAGAGCTTTCTTTTGGTGGTATTTGATCCCCTCTGCGTTTTTTATTTATTGCGCTAGAAACAAAAATAGAGCGACAATTTTGAAAAAAAAAAGAAATATTTTTTACTTTTTGCTATAATAAATATCCCCCAAAAATATATAAAAAAAAATTTTTTTCCTCAGTTTAGGTCGATACATATTCTTCTACATATTTTTGGTAAAAAAAAATCGCAATAAGCGTTTATCGATTGGTTTGCGCAAAATGTATAGTGTTTACAAAATAGGAGATAGTTTTATTGCATTTTTATTAATATTTTTTTTTTTACTACTAATGGCGGCGATCAGCGATTTTTTTCGTGACTGCGACATTATGGCGGGCACATCGGACAATTTTGACACATTTTTGGGACCATTGTCATTTTCACAGAAAAAAATGCTATAAAAATGCATTGTTTACTGTGAAAATGACAATTGCAGTTTGGGGGTTAACCACTAGGGGGCGCTGAAGGGGTTAAGTGTGACCTCATCTGTGTTTCTAACTGTAGGGGGTGGGGTTGGACGTGTGACATCATTGATCGTGTTTCAGGGAACACACGATCAATGACAGCGCCACAGTGAAGAACGGGGAAGCTGGGTTTACACTCACCTCTCCCCGTTCTTCAGCTCCGGGGACCGGGTCGCGGGCACCCACAACCCGCGGCTGGGCACTTAAAGAGGATGTACAGGTACGTGCTTGTGCCCAGCCGTGCCATTCTGCCGACGTATATGTGCAGGAGGCGGTCCTTAAGTGCTTAAAGTGAAACAATAAAAGTGAAATAATCCCTAAAATTTCGTACCTGGGGGGTGTCTATAATATGTCTGTGAAGTGGCACATGTTTCCCGTGTTTAGAACAGTCCCTGAACAAAATGACATTTCTAAGGGGAAAAAAAGTCATTTAAATCTACTCGCGGCCATAATGAATTGCCGGGTCCCAGCAATACAGATCAAAGTCATTGAAAAAAACCGACACGGGTTCCCCCACCCAGTCCATTACCAGATCTTGTCCCTCCCCCAGCCTGTGACTGGACAGTGCATAGAAAAGCAGCAGACTGATGAGCTCACATCTCAGTCACCAGGGCTGGACTGGGACAAAAATTTGCCCCTGGACTTCATCCAGACTGGCCCACTTTGACAGGTCTCTCCCATGGCGGCCGGACAACTCCCACACCCCCCCGGCCACCCAAGCCCCCTCTCCCCCTCCACTAGCCACTAGCCGTTCTAATTTATTAGAGTAGAACGGCTGGTACTCTTATAGGCAGTACCAGTGGGGAAGCTAGACATTATTTCACCCGGGGCAAAGAATCAGTTCGGTGCCCCCCCCTTATGGGACAAGATTAGGCAGAAGTGAGAAACTCCCAGGCCATATCTGTTGAGTCAGCTGTCTGTCCCCTCCCCCATGCGCCTCTGTCGTCCCCCCTGCTCCTCTGGTCCTCCCCCTGCTTCTCTGTCCCCCCCAGGTGAGCGCTGCGGGTAGGGAGAGGAGGTGAGCGCTGTGGGAAGGGAGAGACAGAGGAGCGAAGGGAGGTGGCGGTCCGCTGTCACTGAAGTCGGCCCACTGAGCCATCGGCCCACCGGGGAAACTCCCTGTAGTCCCAATGGCCAGTCCATCCCTGTCAGTCACTCTAATTTCTTCTATCAGCATGTCCCTTGTTAGCACATGAACACTGCAAACAACTGATTGGCTCCTTGTGCTGCTCCACCCTCTCCAGGGCTGTATGGGACGACTGTTCTGTCTCAAAAAAAGGTAGCTAAACCTGCTTGTCCCATAAACTTCAGATACCATATTTCTTTGATCTCAGTTTTAATAGAACAAGCCAGGTGAAACTACAAAATAACAGAAATAGACCTCAATATTGCATGAATTACAGAAACAACGATCTACAATATAGGATGAAATAGTAAAAACTTAGGGCCAGATCCTCAAAAGGGATACGCCGTCGTATCCCCGTTTCTATCTTTGGAACTGATCCACAGAATCAGTTTCCCATAGTCAGGCAGAAGATCCGGCATGTGTAAGAGACTTACACTGCCGGATCTTAGGATGCAGTACCGCATCCGCCGCTGGGGGCATTTCGAGTCGAAATGCCGCTTCGGGTATGCAAATTAGCACTTACGGAGATCCATGAAGCTTTTACGCTTCGTTTTTTCTCCGTAAGTATTAAGTTGCATGTGTAAAATTAGGGCTACTTTTACAAAGTGTAAACTGTTTACACCTTGTAAAAGTAGACCCTTCTTACCCGCGACGCTGTTATTTTTTTTTTTCGCCGTATCTTTTTTTTTTCCCGACGCAACTTTTTTGACCCGGCGCGATTCACGAAGCTCGACGTAACGTAATTTCGCGCTATGCACGTTGGGAAAATTACGTCACGAGCATGCGCAGTACGTCCGGCGTGGGAGCGCGCCTAATTTAAATGGGACTTGCCCCCATTTGAATAGGAACGCCTTGCGCCGGCGGAATTAAAGTTACACACCCCAAAATTTCTAGGTAAGTGCTTTGTGGATCGGGCACTTAGGTAGAAATTTTCCGGCAGTGTAACTTAAATGGGAAAAGATAAGTTACGGCGGCTGCCTGTGGATCTGGCCCTTACTTTTTAAGTTCTCTAAGGGGTGGTGGCTGTTTCACTTCCTGTGAAGATTCTACCCAGAATTCCCTGCTTACTAACAACTTCCTTAAAGTGGAGGTTCGCCCTTTAAAAAAAATTCTGACATCAAACGGAGTCGCGACATCCTACCTACAGAATGCCGGTGTTTTTTTTTTTTCTCAGCACATACCTCTTAATCCCGATTTTCACCTCACGGCAATCCTGCGGGACTGGGCGTTCCCAAGCACTGCCTGTGATTGACAGGCTTCTGAATGGCGCATACTGCGCGTCACAGGTTGCCGACAGAACCCGAACGTCGGTGCACAGGCGCCGTATAGAGCCGCACCGACGTTCGGGTTTTTTCGGCAACCTGCGACGCGCAGTATGCGCCGTTCGGAAGCCTGTCAATCACAGGCAGTGCTTGGGAACGCCCACTCCCGCGGGATTGCCGTGAGGTGAAAATCGGGATTAATAGGTATGTGCTGAGAAAAAAAAAAACCACCGGCATTCTGTCGGTAGGATGGCGCGACTCCGTGTGATGTCAGAATTTTTTTGAAGGTGAATCTCCACTTTAAAGCGGGAGTTCACCCATTAATATATTTTTTTAAACAATCCCCTTAGATTCCTGCTCGTTTTCTCTAGGGGAATCGGCTATTTGTTTTAAAATATGAGCAGTACTTACCCGTTTTCGAGATGCATCTTCTCCGCCGCTTCCGGGTATGGGCTGCGGGACTGGGCGTTCCTTCTTGATTGACAGTCTTCCGAGAGGCTTCCGACGGTCGCATCCATCGCGTCACGATTTTCCGAAAGAAGCCGAACGTCGGTGCGGCTCTATACTGCGCCTGCGCACCGACGTTCGGCTTCTTTCGGAAAATCGTGACGCGATGGATGCGACCGTCGGAAGCCTCTCGGAAGACTGTCAATCAAAATAGGAACGCCCGCTCCCGAAGACCCATACCGGGAAGCGGCGGAGAAGATACATCTCGAAAACGGTAAGTACGGATCATATTTTAAAACAAATAGCCGATTCCCCTAGAGAAAACGAGCATCCAACTAAGGGGAAAAAGTGTTATGTACGGGTGAACCTCCGCTTTAACTACACACACAGTAAATCAAATAAACAGAACAACTGCAGCAATACCAAAAAAGAACACTAGATGGAGCCTGCACTCCACATATGATTGTCTTATGTAACATTACAAACCGTACATGTAATTTTAACAACACAGATACAGATAATCAGCATAGACATCTGGTGGACAGAACAACTACAGGCAGCTAATATTTAAGTGGATGTAAAGCCGCTCTCGTCCTTTCTAAACTCCTGCCATAATGTTTATCTATAAGGATAGACACGCCTCCTGCACGTATCTTTACCTGTCAAATTTCTCACCTCTGTCTGTTATGAGACCCGAAACACTGCAGATTCTGTGGGCGGGTCTGTCGTCCGGAGCTCAGTGGGTGGAGTCGTGATGTCAGTAGACTCCCCGCCCACCTCTACACTCCCCTTGTCAACATGCATTTTCTCCTGTGTATTTCTTACACTGAACTTCTGCTGTGATCACTAACATCCAGTCAAAACCCAGAAAAGCAGAGGCGGCTCTTAAATTAGGCAAATTAGGTGGTCGCCTAAGGCCTCGCACTCACAGGGGCCTCACGGCCTGCCGAACTTACCCAATGCATTACCCCAGTTTTGAGGAACAGGGGACCTTAACGATGCTGTGCTCAGGCAGCGTTAAGAGCCCTGACTCAGGAGCTGGGCCGCCAGCGTCCCTAACAACCAGTGAATATCAGTGACTTCACCCCTGTGTCAATGACCCAGCATGCCCTCAGTCAATGACGTCACAAGGGGGGCGGGTTCAGCAGGTGACATCACCGGTTGGACTCCGCCCCTTAGTTATAAAAGAGCAGGATCTGGGGGCCACCTTGTTAACCACTTAAGACCCGGACCTTTAGGCAGCTAAATGCCCAGGCCAGGTTTTGCGATTCGGCACTGCGTCGCTTTAACAGACAATTGCGCGGTCATGCGACGTGGCTCCCAAACAAAATCGGCGTCCTTTTTTTCCCACAAATAGAGCTTTTTGGTGGTATTTGATCACCTCTGCGGTTTTTATTTTTTGCGCTATAAACAAAAATAGAGCGACAATTTTGAAAAAAATGCAATATTTTTTACTTTTTGCTATAATAAATATTCCCCAAAAATATATATAAAAAATGTTTTCCTCAGTTTAGGCCGATACGTATTTTTCTACCTATTTTTGGTAAAAAAAATCGCAATAAGCGTTTTTCGATTGGTTTGCGCAAAATTTATAGCGTTTACAAAATAGGGGATATTTTTATTGCATTTTTATTAATTTTTTTTTTTTTTACTACTAATGGCGGCGATCAGCGATTTTTTTCGTGACTGCGACATTATGGCGGACACATCGGACAATTTTGACACATTTTTGGGACCATTGTCCCAATGCATTTAAATTGTCATTGAAAATGACAGTTGCAGTTTGGGAGTTAACCACAGGGGGCGCTGTAGGAGTTGGGGTTCACCTAGTGTGTGTTTACAACTGTAGGGGGGTGTGGCTGTAGGTCTGACGTCATCGATCGAGTCTCCCTATAAAAGGGATCACTCGATCGATGCAGCCGCCACAGTGAAGCACAGGGAAGCCGTGTTTACATATGGTTCTCCCCGTTCTTCAGCTCCGGGGAGCGATCGCGAGGGGGTGGCTATAAACAAATAGCCGCGCCCTCGTCCCGGATCTCTCCCTGCGGGAATCCGACCGCCGCATGTACTGGGGGGGGGTCCCGATCGGACCCCCGACCCGCGGAAAGGCGGGGACGTACATGTATGCCCATATGCCTGTACGTGCCATTCTGTGGACGTATATGTACATGCAGCGGTTGGCAACCGGTTAATAGGGGGCTTCCAGATTCCGATAAGCCCCCTGCCCGCAGACCCCCCACAACCACCGGCCAGGGTTGTGGGGAATAGGCTCTTGCCCTTGAATTATTTTTCCCATTATGGGTGTGAGTGGGGCCCCATACCAAGTTTTGCCTAAGGCCTCACAAAGCCTAGAGCCGCCTCTGCCTAGACAGACCTATTGAAGTGGAATTTCAGTATGACCCATTAATATTTCTTCCGAATATGTGTACACATCCCCCAACCATGTGAGACGGTATGTGCCTTGTCAAGTACCCCAGACCTGTTTGCAACCCTCTAACTTGGCCAAAGATTTCTTAGGCTGCTTGCAACATTTCACTGAGCTTAGCCATTGTTTATACAAGTGACTGAAGTCACATTGTCTTCACTCAGCCATTTGTGAAAGTGTGTTCCTGACAATGGCCCATCACCCGCAGGGCATGGTCATTAATTAATTAGACACCCCCGCCCCTCTTTGTGGAATGGTCCAGCCCCCGGATATAAGAGCACATGTGCACCGCATGGTATGTTGAGCTGGACATCAGAGCCTGAAAATGAGTGATGATGAGAGTAGTAGTGATTGTTCTTGTTGTTCACCGCTGGACTCGGGACTGTGCGAGATCAAGCCGGGTGATGAAGAAGCGCAAGCTCTTTGTGACAAGGTAGGCGGTTGGTGAACCTATTTCTTTTTTTTAAAGGTGTTACACTTCAATTAAAGAGCTGCCCTGAGGGCACCAACTTTCCGACTTGAGCCACTTCATATCGAGCTTAGCCCTCTCCTCCCCATCAGTCCTGTCTGTAGCCTGCCTCTTACAGACATTTGTTTTCTGATCTATCGACCTTCTCTGCTTAAAGAGGAATTCCACCTAAAAATGGACCTCCGCTTAACCCACTCCTCGCCCCCTTACATGCCACATTTGGCATGTAATTTTTTTGGGGGGGGGGAGTGGGGGCTTCAGGAGAAGGGGACTTCCTGTCCCACTTCCTCCTTCCGCCGAGGGGCTGGAAAGGCGATTAGCTTAATCGCCTTTTCACAGCCCCTCCCTGTAGGCGAGCGCCTGTCCAATCGGACGGCGCCGCGCCGCTCTTGCATGCGCACTGCCGTTCGCGCATGCGCAGTGGGTGCCCGGCCGTGAAGCCGAAAGCTGTCACTGCCGGGTGCCCACACTAAGAATGAAGACGCCGGCCGGCGAGGGAGGGCGAGGAGCGGAGCCCCGGCCGGCGCGTCGCTGGAGCCGTGGAGCAGGTAAGTGTCAGTTTATTAAAAGCCAGCAGCTACACTTTTTGTAGCTGCTGACTTTTAATAAACTTAAAAAAAAGGTGGAAAACCCCTTTAACATCACCTGGGGGTATGTTACCCACTTGAGCCCCGCGCTATTGACAAAAGACATCAACAGCGCGGTTCTCAGGTGCCAAGTGGACGTCTTTGGACGTCATTTGGAATGCATTACCCGCGCGCGCCACTGGGGGGCGCGCGGCGGGTAACCACTGTGCCGCCGCATCGCTGGGGACCCGATGCGTGTACCTGGCGGCCGCGATGTCCGCCGGGTACACGCGATCGTCGGGAACACAGACGGTAACAGCAGGGACGTGGAGCTCTGTGTGTGTGTAAACACAGAGCTCCACGTGCTGTCAGAGGAGAGGAGACCGATCTGTGTCCCTTGTACATAGGGACACAGCATCGGTCACCTCCCCCAGTCACCCCCCTTCCCCCACACAGTTAGAACACACCCAGGCTACACAGTTAACCCCTTCCTCACCCCCTAGTGTTAACCCCTTCCCTGCCAGTCACATTTATACAGTAATTAGTGCATTTTTATAGCACTGATCGCTGTATAAATGTGAATGGTCCCAAATTTGTGTCGAAAGTGTCCGATACGTCCGCCGCAATATCCCAGTCCCAATAAAAATCGCAGATCGCCGCCATTACTAGTAAAAAAAAAATAATGAAAAAAAATCATAATTCTTTAACTGAGAAAAAAATTTTTTTTTTTTTTTTTTAAATGGGAGATTTATTATAGCAACAAGTAAAAAAAATATATATTTTTTTTAAATTGTCGCTCTTTTTTTGTTTATGACGCAAAAAATAAAAACCACAGGAGTGATCAAATACCACCAAAATAAAGCTCTATTTGTGGGGAAAAAAGGACGCCAATTTTGTTTGGGAGCCACGTCGCACGACCGCGCAAATGTCAGTTAAAACGACGCAGTGCCGGAAGCTAAAATTTCGCCTGGGAACGAAGGGGGTTTATTTGCCCAGTAAGCAAGTGGTTAAGTTTGTTATGCATCATGTATGTCTTCAATGAAAATACAGTCCATCTAGGAGCCGGTTCGCACAGGGGCGACACAACTCTGCAAGGCGATCTGGACGCGACCCGAGGGCGCACCGCAGCGTGACTTGGGAGCAACTTAGAAGGCAACCTCAAGTTGCCTCCAGGACAGGCGACTTTTCATTGGTTCTGTGGGAGGGAGGGGGAGGGGGAGGGAGGATTTTGCCCTAAACTATTTTCACTTCCTGAAAAGTGGCTGCAGTAAAGACAGCGATCCGACTTCTGAGGCGACTTCCATTGAAATCAATGAGTACAAGTCGCCTAGAAGTCGGATTGAAGTAGTACAGGAACCTTTTCTGAAGTCGGAGCGACTTCAGTAGTATGCATTAAGACGGCTCTCATTTACTTCAATTGATTTTCTCAACAGCGCGACTTGGGGCGACTTTAAGTCGGATCCCAAGTCGCCCCTGTGTGAATGGGCTCTAAGACTGCCCACTTCTCTTTTCTTGTATCCTATCCAGTGGCGGCTGGTGCTCCATTATTTTGGGGGGGCGCAAACAAAGCCCCAACCAACCCCCCCCTCCCCAGCAGGGGCGTAACTAGAAATCACAGGGCCCCATAGCAAAATGTTGTATGGGGCCCCCCCCCCCCAGAAAAAAAAAATCACGCCCACCAAAATGCCCCACATCCTTTATTTGATATCATTATAACTAAAGAGGACCTGTCATGGCATTATACGTGTATATAGAAGTATCATGAGGACCTGTCATGGCTCTATACATGTATGTAGGAGTATAAAGAGGACCTGTCATGGCTCTATCCTAGTGATTAGGAACAGAGATCTCTCTCCTCCTCCAGTCAGTCCCACCCCCCCAGTTAGAAACACCTCCCAGGGAACACATGTAATCCCTTCCCTGACAGTGACATTTACACATTAATCAGTGCATTTTAATCACAGATCGCTGTATAAATGCGAATGGTCCCAAAAATGTGTCAAAAGTTTCTGACCTGTCCACCGCAATGTCGCAGTCTCACAAAAAAAAAAAAAACAGATCACTGCCATTACTAGTAAAAAAAAATAATAATAATAAAAAAGCTTGAAGTGCATAATTTCTATTATTACATTGTTATATAAAATAGTTCAACTCACCATATTGCAGAATCAGTAGGAGCCCCGAGCGTGTCACTTGCCAACGTCACCTGCCTTCAGATGCAGATTGTCACTTGCCGCGTCACCAGATGCGGGGTGTCACCTGCCACACATTGCAGATTGTTACTTGCCACGATGTCACACATTGAGGATTGTCACTTGCCACACAATGCAGATTGTCACTTGCCACGACGCCACCTGCCACATGTAGCAGATTGTCACTTGCCACATCACCTGCCACGCATTGTGGATTGCCACTTGCTGTGTCCCAGAGTAAAGGCAGGCAGCAGAGAGATAATGTAATCTCTCTGCTGCCCGCACAGTGGGGACAGAACTACAATGATGCAGATGATGTCATCTCTCTGCTCCCCCGCCCGCTGATTGGCAAGCAAGCCCGCTCACCCGCTGACTGTTCTCCTGTTCTGCCCGCAACGCCCAGGTGAATGGAGCGTGCTGGCAGAACAGGTGGAGCGGGCTGGCTGGCGGGTGGGCGTCAATTTGTCTCACAGTGGAGCGCAGAGCGGGCAGAACGGGCTGGCAACAATTTGTCTCAGTGCAGCGGGGAGTGGAGCGGGCTGGCGGAAATTTGCCCCTCAGTGCAGGCAGGGCCGGTGCTAGGCAATTTGGCGCCCTAGGCAAGACCAGCTACGTGCGCCCCCCCAAAGAAAATGTCCCTGCATCCATCATATGTAATGTGCACCAGTAAATTTAAGGGGGTGGGGTGGTATGAAGATTACAGGGGGTGGTAGGAAGATAGGAAGATGACAGGGGTGGGTGGTAGGGAGCTGACAAGTGTGGGTGGTAGGAAGCTGACAAGGGTGGGTGGTAGGAAGCTGACAAGGGTGGGTGGCAGGAAGAAGACAGGGAGGATGGAGATGACAGGGGTGGGTGGTAGGGACGTGACGGGGAGGATGGAGAGGACAGGGGTGGGTGGTAGGGAGGTGACGGGGAGGATGGAGATGACAGGGGTGGGTGGTAGGGAGGTGATGGGGAGGATGGAGATGACAGGGGTGGGTGGTAGGGAGGTGACGGGGAGGATGGAGATGACAGGGGTGAGTGGTAGGGAGGATGGAGATGACAGGGGTGGGTGGTAGGGAGGTGACGGGGAGGATGGAGATGACAGGGGTGGGTGGTAGGGAGGTGACTGGGAGGATGGAGAGGACAGGGGTGGGTGGTAGGGAGGTGACAGGGAGGATGGAGATGACAGGGGTGGGTGGTAGGGAGGTGACGGGGAGGATAGAGATGACAGGGGTGGGTGGTAGGGAGGTGACCTGGAGGATGGAGATGACAGGGGTGGGTGGTAGGGAGGATGGAGATGACAGGGGTGGGTGGTAGGGAGGTGACTGGGAGGATGGAGATGACAGGGGTGGGTGGTAGTGAGGTGACGGGGAGGATGGAGAGGACAGGGGTGGGTGGTAGGGAGGTGACCTGGAGGATGGAGATGACAGGGGTGGGTGGTAGGGAGGATGGAGATGACAGGGGTGGGTGGTAGGGAGGTGACTGGGAGGATGGAGATGACAGGGGTGGGTGGTAGGGAGGTGACGGGGAGGATGGAGAGGACAGGGGTGGGTGGTAGGGAGGTGACGGAGAGGATGGAGATGACAGGGGTGGGTGGTAGGGAGGTGACCGAGAGGATGGAGATGACAGGGGTGGGTGGTAGGGAGGTGACGGGGAGGATGGAGAGGACAGGGGTGGGTGGTAGGGAGGTGACGGAGAGGATGGAGATGACAGGGGTGGGTGGTAGGGAGGTGACCTGGAGGATGGAGATGACAGGGGTGGGTGGTAGGGAGGATGGAGATGACAGGGGTGGGTGGTAGGGAGGTGACTGGGAGGATGGAGATGACAGGGGTGGGTGGTAAGGAGGTGACGGGGAGGATGGAGAGGACAGGGGTGGGTGGTAGGGAGGTGACGGAGAGGACAGGGGTGGGTGGTAGGGAGGTGACGGGGAGGATGGAGAGGACAGGGGTGGGTGGTAGGGAGGTGACGGAGAGGATGGAGATGACAGGGGTGGGTGGTAGGGAGGTGACCGAGAGGATGGAGATGACAGGGGTGGGTGGTAGGGAGGTGACAGAGAGGATGGAAATGACAGGGGTGGGTGGTAGGGAGGTGACGGAGAGGATGGAGATGACAGGGGTGGGTGGTAGGGAGGTGACGGAGAGGATGGAGATGACAGGGGTGGGTGGTAGGGAGGTGACGGAGAGGATGGAGATGACAGGGGTGGGTCGTAGGGAGGTGACGGAGAGGATGGAGATGACAGGGGTGGGTGGTAGGGAGGTGACGGAGAGGATGGAGATGACAGGGGTGGGTGGTAGGGAGGATGGAGATGACAGGGGTGGGTGGTAGGGAGGTGACTGGGAGGATGGAGATGACAGGGGTGGGTGGTAGGGAGGTGACGGGGAGGATGGAGAGGACAGGGGTGGGTGGTAGGGAGGTGACGGAGAGGATGGAGATGACAGGGGTGGGTGGTAGGGAGGTGACCGAGAGGATGGAGATGACAGGGGTGGGTGGTAGGGAGGTGACGGGGAGGATGGAGAGGACAGGGGTGGGTGGTAGGGAGGTGACCGAGAGGATGGAGATGACAGGGGTGGGTGGTAGGGAGGTGACAGAGAGGATGGAAATGACAGGGGTGGGTGGTAGGGAGGTGACGGAGAGGATGGAGATGACAGGGGTGGGTGGTAGGGAGGTGACGGAGAGGATGGAGATGACAGGGGTGGGTGGTAGGGAGGTGACGGAGAGGATGGAGATGACAGGGGTGGGTCGTAGGGAGGTGACGGAGAGGATGGAGATGACAGGGGTGGGTGGTAGGGAGGTGACGGAGAGGATGGAGATGACAGGGGTGGGTGGTAGGGAGGTGACGGGGAGGATGGAGATGACAGGGGTGGGTGGCAGGGAGGTGACTGGGAGGATGGAGATGACAGGGGTGGGTGGCAGGGAGGTGACTGGGAGGATGGAGATGACAGGGGTGATAAAATGTATTATAGGCCTCAGAGGTAGGATCATGGTGCTCCTCGTCATCCCCCTGTTCCTGGCATCCCACTGGGATGCCAGGAACAGGGGGATGACGAGAAGCATGATGATGACAGGAGACAGTAGGTGGCATCACCATTGCAAGCCAAGCCAGCCCCCCCCCCCCATTATCATCAAAAAAACATCAGGTCCCCCTCACTTAGCCTGTGCTGTGACTCACGTCGGTCATCTCTCACGATGCTCCCCCACTGGGTTCTGGCGCGCTGATACATGTCCCGCCCTCCTCCTCCTCTAGACCAGCTTGTGTGACAGACAGCACACTGGCTCTATCACACGAGCTAGTCTTCTCTAGGAGGAGGAGGGCGGGACATTTATCACAGCGCGGCACGCTCTTTTTTTAAATCCTCTGCAGTACGCACTCAGCAAAGCCGTACAAAAGAGCCGCATGCGGCTCCGGAGCCGCACTAGACACTCGGCGGCGGCGCGGCGTGGCGAGAAAAAAAAAAAAAACGTTAATTTCCTTGCCCTGCTCACCGGGCCCCACTCGGCTGCGGGCCCCATAGCGCCCGCGTGGGTTGCTATGGCGGTAGTTCCGCCACTGCCCCCCAGTCACTCGCCCATAATAGGTCCTACAGATAGATAGATATACAGACAGATAAATAGGAAGACAGACAGACATTGTGTGGAAATAGAGACAGATGGATAAATAGACAGATAGAGAAATACATAGACATTGGGTAAAAGGGGGAGACAAACAGACAGACAGATATTGGGTGGGAGGGGGAGAATGAGAGAGATAGATACAGATAGATAGATACAGATAGATAGATACAGATACAGATAGATACAGATACAGATAGATAGATACAGATAGATAGATACAGATAGATAGATAGATAGATAGATAGATACAGATAGATAGATAGATAGATAGATAGATACAGACAGATAGATAGATACAGATACAGATAGATACAGATAGATAGATATAGATAGATACAGATAGATAGATACAGATAGATAGATAGATAGATAGATAGATAGATACAGATAGATAGATAGATACAGATAGATAGATACAGACAGATAGATAGATACAGATACAGATAGATACAGATACAGATAGATACAGATACAGATAGATAGATACAGATAGATAGATAGATACAGATAGATAGATAGATAGATACAGACAGATAGATAGATAGATAGATACAGATAGATAGATACAGATAGATAGATAGATATAGATAGATACAGATAGATAGATAGATAGATAGATAGATAGATAGATAGATAGATACAGATAGATAGATAGATAGATAGATAGATACAGATAGATAGATATATAGATATAGATAGATAGATAGATAGATACAGATAGATAGATACAGATAGATATAGATAGATAGATAGATAGATAGATAGATAGATAGATAGATAAACATTGGGTCTATCTATCTATCTATCTAAGGGGAAGAATGAGAGATAGATAAATAAGACAGATGAGAGAGAGATTTATAGCTAGATTCAGAGACGTTTACGCCGGCGTATCAGTAGATACGCCGTCGTAGCTCTGAGTCTACGCCGTCGTAAATTTAAGCGTATTCTGGAAACCAGATACGCTTAAATTAGGCTAAGATACAAGCGGCGTAAGTCTCCTACGCCGTCGTATCTTAGGGTGCATATTTACGCTGGCCGATAGGTTTCCATTGATTTCGGCGTAGAATATGCAAATGAGCTAGATACGCCGATTCAGAAACGTACGTGCGCCCGGCGCATTTTTTTACGTCGTTTACGTAAGCGAAAAGCCTTACGTAAAGTTAGTCGAACAAAAATCTGCCCTAGCCAATGTTAAGTATGGACGTCGTTCCCGCGTTGAATTTTGAAATTTTTACGTCGTTTGCGTAAGTCGTCCGTGAATGGGGCTGGACGTAATTTACGTTCACGTCGAAACCAATACGTCCTTGCGGCGTACTTTGGAGCAATGCACACTGGGATATGTCCATGGACGGCGCATGCGCCGTTTGTTAAAAACGGCAATCACGTTGGGTCACGAGTCATTAACATAAAACACACCCCCCTGTTCCTCATTTGAATTAAGCGCGCTTAGGCTGGCCCATTTACGCTACGCCGCCGTAACTTAGGAGGCAAGTGCTTTGTGAATACAGCACTTGCCTCTCTGACTTACGGCGGTACGCTACGCCGCCTCAAAGTTAAGCCAGTCTTTCTGAATCTGGCTATTAGTGGTGAATAGGAGAAGCATTTGCTACGATCAGCAGTCCCCTATCAATGCACAGATTCTACTACACTCTACTACACTCACACTGTGATCACCGGCATTTATTTATTTATTATTTTATGAATCTACTTCATTCAATGGGCCAGATTCACGTAGAATCGCGGCGGCGTAACGTATCGTATATACGTTACACCGCCGCAAGTTTTCATCGCAAGTGCCTGATTCACCAAGCACTTGCGTGAAAAATTACATCGGCGGCCTCCGGCGTAAGCCCACGTAATTCAAAGGGGCGTGTGCCATTTAAATTAGGCGCGCTCCCGCGCCGGACCTACTGCGCATGCTCTGTTTTGAAATTCCCGCCGTGCTTTGCGCGAAGTGACGTCATTTTTTCTAACAGCGACGTGCGTAGGGTACTTTCGTATTCCCGGACGTCTTACGCAAGAAAAAATTTTTTACATTTCGACGCGGGAACGACACATAGGTGTGCTGTGTAAAGTTAGGGCAGGTAAAACGACGACTAAAATTGCGACAGGAAACTAGACTAGCGACGACGTACCGAACGTGGATCGCCGTAACTGCTAATTTGCATACCCGACGCTGGTTTACAACGCGAACTCCCCCCAGCGGCGGCCGCGGTATTGCATCCTAAGATACGACAGTGTAAAACAATTACACCTGTCGGATCTTAGGGATATCTATGCGTAACTGATTCTATGAATCAGTCGCATAGATACTCTGAGAGATACGACGGCGTATCTCAGCTGTGAATCTGGGCCCATGTCATTAGTATTGGGATGCATATGAAATCATTACAAGCTACTTTGTAATGTTTTGTTTCCTTCTGTGTACCAGTGTTAACCACTTCCCGACGGCCGTACGACTTTATACGGCCGCAGGGTGGCTCTAAATCTCTGGGAGGCCGTCTTTTTACAGCCTCCGCTCTTCCTGGCCACTGGGGGGGGGGCGCACGAGCGCGCTGCATCACTGAGATGCCGATGCGCGTGCCTGGTGGCCGGGATATCCGCCAGGCACCGGCGATCGGCGGTTACAGAGGCAAGGACGTGGATCTGTGTGTGTAATGATGGGGTGTAAACACAGAGATCCACGTCCTGTCAGGGAGAGAGGAGACCGATCTGTGTCTCTTGTACATAGGGACACAGATCGGTCACCTCCCCCAGTCAGTCCCCTTCCCCCACAGTTAGAAACACTATGCAGGGTACACATTTAACCCCTTCCTCACCCCCTAGTGTTAACCCCTTCAATGCCAGTCACATTTATACAGTAATTAGTGCATATTCATAGCACTGTTCGCTGTATAAATGTGAATGGTGCCAAAAATGTGTCAAAAGTGTCCGATGTGTCCGCCATAATGTCACAGTCTCAATAAAAATCGCAGATCGCCGCCATTACTAAAAAAAAAATAAAAAAAATAATAAAAAATAATAATTCTGTCCCCTATTTTGTAGGCGCTATAACTTTTGCACAAACCAGACGCTTATTGCGATTTTTTTTTGATTTTTTTTTACCAAAAATATGTAGAATACGTATCTGCCTAGACTGAGAAAATTTGTATTTATTTTTTTAAATTGGGATATTTATTATAGCAACAAGTAAAAAAATATTATTATTTTTTTCAAAATTGTTGCTCTTTTTTTTGTTTATAGCACAAAAAAATAAAAACCGCAGAGATGATCAAATACCACCAAAATAAAGCTCTATTTGTAGGGAAAAAAAGGACGTAAATTTTGTTTGGGAGCCACGTCGCACGAAATTGGGGGGGGCCCCATGATGGCACTGAGAGTGGTAGATACACAGGGGGCCATGGACGCTGTACCCTTCATTTACTGGCTGCCTAGACTTGAAGATGTGTGTATGTCTGTTGTATGCAGGGTTGCCAACTGTCAGTAAATTTACTGACAGTTTGTAAAGAATTTGTGATTTTTTTTTTTAAACACCTTTTCTGTAAATATCAGGGGCTGATGCTGCGTACACACGATCATTTTTCGGCATGAAAAAAAAAAAACTAAGGGCCAGATTCACATATCTTTGCGGCGGCGTAACGTATGTCCTTTACGTTACTCCGCCGCAAGTTTTCAGCGTAAGTGCTTGATTCACAAAGCACTTGCGTGTAAACTTGCGGCGGCGTAGCGTAAAGCCGTCCGGCGCAAGCCCGCCTAATTCAAATGGGGCGGGGACCATTTAAATTAGGCGCGTTCCCGCGCCGAACGTACTGCACATGCTCCGTTTTTTAATTTTCCGCCGTGCTTTGCGCGAAATGACGTAATGTTTTGAATGGCGACGTGCGTAACGTACTTTCGTATTCCCGGACGACTTACGCAAAAAAAAAAAAAAAATTGAAATTCGACGCGGGAACGACGGCCATACTTTAACATGGGCTGTCTATTGTCACACCACCTAAATAGCAGCCGTAACTTTGCGACGAGCGACAACGTAAGAGAATGCGGCCAACGCGCGTACCTTTGTGGATCGCCGTAAACAGCTAATTAGCATACCCGACGCGGAAAACAACGTGATCTCCACCCAGCGGCGGCCGAAGTATTGCATCCTAAGATCCGAAGGCGTACGAAGCCGTAATCCTGTCGGATCTTAGCCAAATGCCGTCGTATCTTTGTTTGTAAATTACAAATAAAGATACGATGCGGCAAATTTGAAAATACGTATCAGCAGATACTCCGGCGTACTTATTCTGTGGATCTGGCCCTAAGTTTTTCGGCATGTAGAAAAAACGAAGTTTTTCCAACTTCATCATTAAAACGACGTTGCCCACACACCATCTTTTTTAAAAAAAATGCTCTAGCAAAGCGCGGTGACGTACAACACGTACGACGGCACTATAAAGGGGAAGTTCCATTCGGATGGCGCCACCCTTGGGGCTGCTTTATCTGATTCCGTGTTAGTAAAAGACGATTCGCGCTTTCCTGTCTGTTACAGCGTGATGAATGCGCTTACTCCATTATGAACGATAGTTTTACCAGAACGAGCGCTCCCGTCTAATAACTTGCTTCTGAGCATGCGCAGGTTTTTAACGTCGTTTTAGCCCACACACGATCATTTTTTACAACCCGAAAAACGACATTGTTTAAAACGTTGTTAAAAAAAGCAGCATGTTCGGGAAAAAAAATTGTTGTTTTTAAGAACCCGAAAAATGATGAGAAGCCCACACACACACGATCATTTTAACCACTTAAGGACCGCCTCCTGCACATATACGTCGGCAGAATGGCACGGCTGGGCACAAGCACGTACAGGTACGTCCTCTTTAAGTGCCCAGCCGTGACCCGGTCCGAAGCTCCGTGACCGCGGACCCGATCGCCACTGGAGTCCCGCGATCGGTCCCCGGAGCTGAAGAACGGGGAGAGCTGTGTGTAAACACGGCTTCCCCGTTCTTCACTGTGGCACCGTCATCGATCGTCTGTTCCCTGATATAGGGAAGCATGATCAATGGCGTCACATGTCCAGCCCGCCCCCTACAGTTAGAAACACATATGAGGTCACACTTAACCCCTTCAGCGCCCCCTAGTGGTTAACTCCCAAACTGCAATTGTCATTTTCACAGTAATCAGGGCATTTTTATAGCAATTTTTACTGTGAAAATGACAATTGTCCCAAAAATGTGTCAAAATTGTCCGAAGTGTCCGCCATAATGTCGCAGTCATGAAAAAAATCGCTGATCGCCGCCATTAGATAAACGCGGACCAGTTTCAGCAGACATGTTCGGTCATGTGTACGGCCGACCGGACAGGTTTCCAGCGGACAAATGTTTCTTAGCATGCTAAGAAACATGTCCGCTGGAAGCCTGTCCGTCGCACATGTTCGGTCGTCTGTACAGACTCACCGTACATGTCCGCTCGGCCGCCATCCCTCGCATGCGTCGAAGTGATTCAACGCATGCGTGGAAGCATTGACCTTCCAGGGTCAATGCTTCTTCTATCTTTTCATGTGACAACACTGAAGAAATGACACTTTGTATCTACAATGTTGTGTAGTGAGTGTACAGCTTGTATAACAGTGTAAATTTGCTGTCCCCTCAAAATAACTCAACACACAGCCAATAATGTCTAAACCGCTGGCAACAAAAGTGAGTACACCCCTAAGTGAAAATGTCCAAATTGGGCCCAATCAGCCATTTTCCCTCCCCGGTGTCATGTGACTCATTAGTGTTACAAGGTCTCAGGTGTGAATGGTCACTGGAAGTTCAACATGTCACCTCATGGCAAAAAACTCTCTGAGGATCTGAAAAAAAGAATTGTGTCTCTACATAAAGATGGTCTAGGCTATAAGAGGATTGACAAGACCCTGAAACTGAGCTGCAGCACGGTGGCCAAGACCATCCAGCGGTATAACAGGAAGGGTTCCCCTCAGAACAGACCTCGCCATGGTCCACCAAAGAAGTTGAGGTCACGTGCTCAGCGTCATATCCAGAGGTTGTCTTTGGGAAATGGACGTATGAGTGCTGCCAGCATTGCTGCAGAGGTTTAAGGGGTCAGCCTGTCAGTACTCAGACCATACGCCGCACACTGCATCAAATTGGTCTGCATGGCTGTCGTCCCAGAAGGAAGCCTCTTCTAAAGATGATGCACAAGAAAGCCCGCAAACAGTTTTCTGAAGACAAGCAGACTAAGGACATGGATTACTGGAACCGTGTCCTGTGGTCTGATGAGACCAAGATAAAGGTATTTGGTGTCAGATGGTGTCAGGCGTGTGTGGCGGCAACCAGGTGAGGAGGAGAAAGACAAGTGTGTCTTGTCTACAGTCAGGCATGGTGGTGGGAGTCTCATGGTCTGGGGCTGCATGAGTGCTGCCGGCACTGGGGAGCTACAGATCATTGAGGGAACAATGAATGCCAACATGTACTGTGACATACTGAAGCAGAGCATGATCCCCTCCCTTCAGAGACTGGGCCGCAGGGTAGTATTCTAACATGATAACGACCGCAATCACACCTCCAAGATGACCACTGCCTTGCTAAAGAAGCTGAGGGTAAATGTGATGGACTGGCCAAGCATGTCTCCAGACCTAAACCCTATTGATCATCTGTTGGACATCCTCAAACGGAAGGTGGAGGAGCGCAAGGTCTCCAACATCCACCAGCTCTGTGATGTCGTCGTGGAGGAGGGGAAGAGGACTCCAGTGCCAACCTGTGAAGCTCTGGTGACCTCCATGCCCAAGAGGGTTAAGGCAGTGCTGGAAAATAATGGCGGCCACACAAAATATTGACACTTTGGGCCCAATTTGGACATTTTCACTTAGGGGCGTACTCACTTTTGTTGACATTAATGGCTGTGGGTTGAGTTATTTTGAGGGGACGGCAAATGTACACTGTTATACAAGCTGTACACTCACTACACAACATTGTAGATACAAAGGGGCAGATTCACATAGAAGAGCGGCGGCGTAACGTATCGTAGATACGTTACACCGCCGCAATTTTTCATCGCAAGTGCCTGATTCACCAAGCACTTGCGATGAAAACCAACGCCGGCGGCCTCCAATTTAAATGGGCGTGTGCCATTTAAATTAGGCACGCTCCCGCGCCGGACCCACCGCGCATGCTCCGTTTCCGAACTCCCATCGTGCATTGCGCGCCATGACGTAATTTTTCCTGAACGGCGACGCGCGTAGCGTAATTCCGTATTCCCGGATGGCTTACGCAAACGACGTTGATTTTTAAATTTCAACGCGGGAACGACGGCCATACTTTAGACAGCACATACGCTTGCTGACTAAAGTTAGGGCACCTAAAACGACGACTAACTTTGCGACGGGAAACTAGACTTAAAATATTTTTTTTTATATTTTATTTCTTTTTTCTTTTTTTAATATATATTATTAAAGGGCCCTTTAATAAAAAGAAATATATTAAAAAAAAAAACATTAAAAAAAAGAAAAGGGGGGGGGGGGGTTGCCATCCAGGGCCCTGGGGACCTCTGGGCCCTTTAATAATATATATTAAAAAAATAAATAAAATGTAAAAAAATATATTTCTTTTTATAAAAAAAAGGTGGGTTGATATATATATAATTTGTTTTTATAAATGTTTTTTTTTTTTTTATATATATATATTTCTTTTTATTAAAGGGCCCAGAGGTCCCGGGTGGCAACCCCCCTTTTTTGTAATTTATTTTTATAAAAAAATAAATAAATTGTGTGTGTGTGTGTATATATATATATATATATAAATTTATTTTTTATTAAAGGGCACAGAGGTCCCCAGGGCCCCGGATGGCTCTTTTTTTTTTTGTAAAGGCCCCCCCCCCCCGCTTCTCTGCTCCAGGGGGCCCATGCCTGAAGCTGTGTAAGGGCCCCCATAATTCCTGATGGGGGCCCTGGACCTTGTGCTCGGCCTGTTGCAGCCGACCAGTTAGTCTGACCCTTTGCAGCCATGACTGTATCACCGCTGGTACTGTGAGGGTGCAGATGTGTAAATCTGGATGGACTTACTGACGCATTTTGCTTTATGTTTTCAGGTGAAAGAAGAGTTTTTGAAGCGGGCCGTTGTGAGCGCCTCCACTTTCGTGGCCGTCTCCTACAGAGTTCAGAACGTTGCCGGCAAGTTTTACTTCATCAAGGTAATGGTGGTGTTATGGAAAGTCATTTTTTATGGACTGGGGCACAGTGATGTTTCTACCAGAAAAAGCATGTTAGTGCTGAAGATATTCTGATGATTTGGACGTATTAGGAAAGCAGAAGTAAAGGTTTTTCTTTCGGGTTCATTGAGAGACACAGGATTCATAGACATTAGGTTTATACTGCCCCCTACAGGAGGACAAAAACATTGACCAGCCTGGTATAACCTCTCCCACTTCCAGCATGCCTTAGCTGTTTAATGCCCTAGGGCAGTGATGGCGAACCTTGGCACCCCAGATGTTTTGGAACTACATTTCCCATGATCCTCAACAACACTGCAGAGTGCTAGAGCATCATGGGAAATGTAGTTCCAAAACACCTGGGGTGCCGAGGTTCCCCATCATTGTCCTAGGAGGATGGATGCCTTTACTGAGAAACCATTTTTACTGGCCATTTTTCACTTACCGTATTTATCGGCGTATACCGCGCACTTGTTTGCCCTGAATATCAGGGCAAAATCATGGGTGCGCGATATACGCCGATATCCGCTTCCCGCGCCGAGTTTGAACCACTGCGCCGGCATATACCGAGCGCAGTACACTCGGGTATAGTCGGGCAGGCTCCTCTCGCGGTCACGTCCTGGACGTACAGGACGTGACCGGGAGAGGAGCCGAGCCTGCCCGACTATACCCGAGTGTACTGCGCTCGGTATATGCCGGCGCAGTGGTTCAAACTCAGCGCGGGAAGCTGGGATCGAGCGAGGAGGACACCGCAGAAGGACGCCGGACCCGACGAGGAGGACACCACCGAAGCCGCAGACGGACGCCGGACCCGACGAGGCTGCCGATGGATGCTGCGCAAGACACCAAAACTGTAAGTACTAAAATCTTTTTTTTTTTTACAGGAATGCGGGTCCACTTTAGGGGTGCGCGCTATACGCCGGAGCTCGCAATACTCCGATAAATACGGTATTTGTTATTTTTTGTAACCATGCAAACTGCATGCAGGAGTATCTCTAGCTCCACAGTCTACATAGACTACCAGCCCTCCTGGCTGCTCTAAAGATCTCCCAGGACAAGGGATCAAAGGGTTAAGAATAGCGCCTTCCTCCTGAAAGCTTGCTACATCTAGAAGTCTCTCCCCTTGTGAATCCCTAGGTGTGCTGATGTCCTCCTTGCTCCCTGCTGCTCCTTAGGCAAGATCCGATCTGCTGATAGGATCTTCCCAAGCCAGCCTGGAGGCAGAGCCCCCCTAGACCCAGGGGTTTCCTCCTATGCCACCGACAGCCTCCTCAGCACTCCATCTTCCACCCAACTCCCCTGCTGGCTTGGCTCCACCATACTTAAGGGCTGACCTAGCCACCCTACCAGGACATTCTGCCTGGGGATTGGCCAAGTTCCCTCAAGTATGCAGATCAGAACCTCCTGGCCTCCGTCCTCTAACTTCTGGAAGCTTCTGCAAGCTTCTAGATCCAGGAGGCGGTACCAGAAACCGGCATCCAGCCTGACCTGCATTAAACTCACCCAATTACAGACTTGCATAACTTACCATGAATCATAAGCTTAAATTTACTTACATGAATACTAGTTGCACACTAGAGGGGGATCTAGAATGAGGTATATTTAACCACTTCCATACCGGGCCTATTCTAGCACTCTTCTCCTACATGCAAAAATCATATTTTTTTTGCTAGAAAATTACTCAGAACCCCCAAACACTATATATGTTTTTTTTAGCAGACACCCTAGGGAATAAAATGGTGGTCATTATAACTTTTTATCTCACACGGTATTTGCGCAATGATTTCAATTAAAAAATAACAAAACGGTAAAGTTAGCCCAATATTTTTTTTTTGTATAATGTGAAAGATGATGTTACGCCAAGTAAATAGATACTTAACATGTCAAGCTTTAAAATTGCGCAAACTCATGGAATGGCGCCAAACTTCGGGACTTAAAAATCTCCATAGACGACGCTTTAATTTTTTTTTACAGGATACCAGTTTAAAGTTATAGAGGAGGTCTAGTGCTAGAATTGTTGCTCTCGCTCTAACGCACGCAGCGATGCCTCACATGTGTGGTTTGAACGCGTTTACATATGTGGGCGGGACTTAAGTGCGCGTTCGCTTCTGAGCGTGAGCTACTGGGGACAGGGGCGTTTCAATTTTTTTTATATATTTTACTTATTCTTTTATTTTTACACTTTATAAAAAAAGAAAAAAAAATGTTCACTTTTATTCCTATTACAAGGAATGTAAACATCCCTTGTAATAGGAATGGTGTGTGACAGGTACTCTTTATGGAGAGAGGCGGGGTCAATAAGGCCTCACATCCAGTGGCGGCTGGTGCTCAAAATTTTTGGGGGGCGCAAAGGGAAAAAAGAATTGCAGTCTCACTGTGCCATCAATTTGCACCACTGTGCCATGCCATCAAATGCAGCCACTGTGCCATCAATTCGCACCACTGTGCCATGCCATTAAACGCAGTCACTGTGCCATCCATTGTCACCACTGTGCCATGCCATTAAACGCAGTCACTGTGCCATGCCATCAAATGCAGTCACTGTGCCATCCATTCGCACCACTGTGCCATGCCATTAAACGCAGTCACTGTGCCATCCATTGTCACCACTGTGCCATGCCATTAAACGCAGCCACTGTGCCATCCATTGTCACCACTGTGCCATGCCATTAAACGCAGCAACTGTGCCCATCCATTGTCACCACTGTGCCCTTTAATGGTCGCCGCTGTGCCAATTGTCCCCACTGTGTCCTGTAAATTGCTTTCTCCCCGCCCGGCACTTACCTTTACTGGAGTCAGGCATCCACGTCCCACGATGTCTTCTCCCGCCCTTGATGACTGACAGGCGTCTCAGCCAATCAGGTTACCGGTAGCCAGAACCGGCCAACCTGATTGGCTGAGACGCCTGTCATCTTATCCAAGGGGCGTACAGTCTGTGCGCTCCGAGAATAAGCTTCCGGGACCCGAGGGCTGTATTGGGAAAGCCTATCAGAGCTGTTGGCTTTGATAGACATTTCCGTACAGCCAACCAGCTGGCGTTATTCAGATGGCCAGACATGAGCGCCGACCATCTGAATAACAGCGGCAGCGGCGATAATAACACAGATTCGTGCAATGCATGAATCTATGTTATTTCAGTGGCGGTGAGAGCCAGAGGGGGCGGCGCTCCAGCGCCCTCTATGGACGAACCGCCACTGCTCACATCTCTCCTCCAGGCTGGAAAGTATGAGATCGGGAAAAAAAATTCACTGATCTCATGCTTTCAGCCGCAATTGCGGCTTTGTTTACTTCTGGGTACCTGGGCGTGACATTATAACGTCGCGCCCGGGCCTCTGAAGGTCATAGAGGGATGACCAGTGACAATCTGGTCACCGGAAATCTCAGAAGAACCGGAAGGCGGCGGGAGGGGGGGGGGATGTCAAGTGGCGGAACCACCGCTATGATCCTTCATATGGTGTAGGGAATCGTTAGCTGAAAAAAAAGGATATCCGATGCCTGTAGCTGCACCCATCATTCAGATATCACCCACTGAAGTCCAGGACGTCATATGACGTCCTACAGTACGGAAGTGGTTAAGGGCTGACCTAGCCACCCTACCAGGACATTCTGGAAACAGAAAAATTTGCGCTAACCCCAAAAAATATTAATAAATTTAAATTAATAAAGCATAAAGAATGTGAGTGTGTTAAACCCGAAGGCGGCAATAAACAGTGCATATACACATAAATACCATAAGAAAAGAAAAAACTGCGCCAGCTTGCAGAAGCTTCCAGAAGTTAGAGGGCGGAGGCCAGGAGGTTCTGATCTGCATACTTGAGGGAACTTGGCCAATCCTCAGGCAGAATGTCCTGGTAGGAAAAGAAAAAACTGCGCCAACTCTATAAGCCAGCTGTGATACCGGAAAAAATCAATACATTGATCAAAATGAAAAACAGTCCAAATGAATGTCCTAATGTTAATAAGGCAAGAAAATGCAGCAGGGATATTTCAGCTGGAGTGACAACACCGCAGTGAAGAAACCACCACCATATAGATAGCCTCTCACCAGATTGATAAGAGGAAATAGCCTTGAGCAAATACGCCGCTCTGTAATGACACCGGATCCAGGGGAATCCCAATCAGATCCTCCAAAGGAGAAAAGCCAGCTGCCCAGGAAATCCTCCACAAAAGAAGTAGCCGCCCTTCCACTTAGAAGTTCCGTAGTTCCCCAGAACAGAAACAGACCATAACGTGATACCGTTTGGGGATTTTTATTTTAGTATAAAAAATTGTACTTACAATTTAACCACTTGCCGCCCGCCAATGACATATTGACGGCGGCAAAGTGGTTGTAGAATCCTGACTGGACGTCATATGATGTCCTCAGGATTCTGAGCCGCTGCACGCCCCCGGGGGCGCGCATCGCGGCGATCGTTGTTGCAGGGTGTCAGTCTGACACCCCGCAACACCGATCTCGGTAAAGAGTCTCTCACGGAGGCTCTTTACCACGGCTGATCACGATGTAAACAGGAAGAGCCGCTGATGGCTCTTCCTCACTCGCGTCTGACAGACGCCAGTAGAGGAGAGCCGATCGGCGGCTCTCAAGACAGGGGGGGGTTCGCGCTGATTGTTTATCAGCGCACCCCCCCCCTCGGATCGCCACACTGGACCACCAGGGAAGCCCACCCTGGACCACCAGGGAAGGGCAAACAAAAACAAAAAGTCTGGGAAAAAAAATAAAAAAGTCTGAAAAAAAAAGCATTAAAAAATAAAAAAGATGCCAATCAGTGCCCACA